>NW_026925116.1:0-25459 GCF_032062105.1 Saccostrea cuccullata
ATACCTGCTATATATTATATTGTAGTATATCCTAATGCATGACTACGTTTAAAATTTCAAAGCATTTCGTCAAAAAACAAAAGAGATATTGAAATCTTTGTTTCAGCCAATCAGAGGGAAGCGCACGTGCATGCACGTGAGTTCGTGCTAATTTGACCATGTCATATTGTCTAGACTATTAATATATCCTTATAGAATGAGTTTCAAAGCATTTCAATAAAAAATGTAAAAGTTATGGCTATAATAAGTATATCAGTCATTTCACTCATTTCACGCACACGCACGTGCATGCGTATGCGCGCAAAATGACCTTCGTTGTGCACACCTACACTTGACACCTATTTACCCTAAAAAGATTTTAACTTAGTTGGGTGAACAGTTTCTGAGAACACTCACGGACAAAAAAGAACCCGGAGAACAAAGAAGAAAAAAAAGAATAATAATAATAATAATAATAATAACTAGAGCAAAGCTCGTTGCAAAGCAACGAGTAGGTCTTCCGTCCTGTTAGACCGGAAGTAGCATTAATTTTTAACAAAAATGAGAAATAACGCCTAAAAATGGTTTGAATCCTCTATCGCTATGTTAATTAATGCAAAAATAAGCAATTTGTTGCTACTTCCGGTTTGACCGGAAGTGACGACGACGGACTATAAATTATTGTTTTGCTTCTAGAAACATTTGTTATCAAAAAACTTGTCAAGAACGGGAAAAATACGCGTTTTTCGACTACTTCCGGTTTGGCCGGAAGTGACGACGCCGGACGTTTTTTGACGACTTCAGTAGATTAAGCTTGTCATTTTGAACAACTTTGCTTCTTTGACGTATTACAAATTCTCAATACGTTTTGAGATATAAAGAAAAAACTGTCGGCCCCTCTAGGCCCTTAAATTTAGGGGCCAGCCCCTTTTTTCGAGATATCATTTGAAAGATCTTTTAAATTCTACACTTCTTTTGTTCTTAATGTTTTCACAAAATATTTTCAGGTAAAAAAGAATATATCGAAGAAAAGGTGTGAGAAATTTTGAAATTTGTGATAGGTCTATTTTCGGGCCATAGCGAGCGCCGACGTGCGTCATTTCCGGTAAATTTGATATACCTGATGCACCTCTCCAGACATAGCTCTACCTAGCCTCAAAGTTTGAAGTTTCTATCTAGAGCCGTTTTTCGGGAAAACTGTGGAAAAAATGACCCTTAAAAATAAGAAAATCGACGATATCTCTAGACCGGAAGTGACGTCATCAAAACGGAAAAAAACGCATAAGGTTCAAGTGATGTTCCATACGTCCTGAAAGTTTCATAAGATTTTGTTGAGCCGTTTTCGAGAAATCGCGTGCACAAAATCGGTAAGAAAAAAATAATAATAATACTAGAGCAAAGCTCGTTGCAAAGCAACGAGTAGGTCTTCCGTCCTGTTTGACCGGAAGTAGCTTCATTTTTAACAAAAATGCGAAATAACGCCTAAAAATGGTTAGACTCCTCTAAAGCCATGTTAATTAATGCAAAAATAAGCAATTTTTGGCTACTTCCGGTTTGACCGGAAGTGACGACGGACGAAAAATTCATTTTCATGCTCCCAAAGACATATGTTACCCAAAAACTTGTCAAGAAAGGCAAAAATATGCGTTTTCCGACTATTTCCGGTTTGACCGGAAGTGACGACGCCAGACGTATTTTGACGACCCCGATAGATTAAGCTTGACATTTTGAACAACTTTGCTTCTTTGATGTATTACAATTTCTCAATATGTTTTGAGATATAAAGAAAAAACTTTGGCCCCTATAGGCCCTAATTTTAGGGGCCAGCCCTTTTTTTTTCGAGATATCATTCGAAAGATTTTAAAATTCTACACTTCTTTTGTTCTATATGTTTTAACAAAATATTTCCAGGTAAAAAGCTATCGTAGAAAAGGTGTTAAAAATTTTGAAATTCGCGATACGTCTATTTTCGGGCCATATCGAGCGCCGACGTACGGCACTTCCGATAAAAATGAAATACATTCCGCAAATCTACAGACATAGGTCTACCATTCCTGAAAGTATCATGTATCTATCTAAAGCCGTTTAGGAGAAATCGTGCGGACAAACTGACCCTTAAAAAACCATTAAAGTGCCGATAACTCCGGACCGGAAGTTGACGTCATCAAAACAGAAAAAAACGCATAAGGTTCAGGTGATGTAACATAAGTCCTGAAAGTTTCACGGAAATCCATTTAGCCGTTTTCGAGAAATCGCGTGCACAAAATAGGTAAGAAAAAAAAACAATAATAATAATAAAAGTGAAAAAGAAACCTAAGAATAACAAGAAGGTCTTCCGCTGAAGACGGAAGACCTTAATAAGAAACCGAGTAAAAACAATATGTTCCCAAACTCCGTTTTGGGGAACATAATAATAAGAAACAGAGTAAAAACAATATGTTCCCAAACTCCGTTTGGGGAACATAATAATAAGAAACAGAGTAAAAACAATATGTTCCCCAACTTCGTTTGGGGAACATAATTACCGAAGTGTCCACATGTTGGGGGTTACTTTTTCATCAACAGTATATTATAAAATGACATCATAAAGAGAGAAGGGGATCCCGGTAGGTGACACGTATGCTAATGCAATACTTTCAGAATGCTTGTTTATCTTCAGTTTGCAAAAAACAGAGTTTTCCCCTTCAGGTGCTTTATTCTTCAAGATATTTTAAATAGTCATGTTTCTTCCTTTACATGTATGCATCGTAAAATGTAAAGAGGGCACTGGAGATGGACTACATGAAATGTATGGAGAAAACCATGCAACAGCAACCTCAAAAATCCATTAAACAATAAAAGTCGGGAGCAAACACTGACTTCTACAACATCAAAAGGTGGGATCAGGTCCCATGGAGAGAGCATCCCTTGCCTACCGGTCACACCAACTGTGTTCTCCTTGTCATGGGGCAGATGTCCTGTCACTTGGCTACCATAACCGGTTCTGGAAGAGGGATGGCGGATAGCAATCATAGCACATACTTTTAGATAATTTATTAATAAGCACAGGTTTTCTCAATCGATCGATGAATGATCGACCGACAGGTTGAAAGACAAACAGACAGATCTTTACTTTACATACAGTACAAATTATATGAAAACATTTGTATTTTAAATGTGGAACACATTATGAATTAAAAATTATAAATATACAATATATAAAGAAATAGAAAAAAGTAATTAGAACTTCATATATGGAATTCAAATGAGTTTCAATTCAGTAAAAGTACTGATGAGATTCCTCCAAGGGCAAAACCAAGTAGTTTGTTAGCGATGACGTTGATGGTGTAACGTATGGCGCCGAATGGTTCCGCCGCTAGAATACTCGTGTTCATGTTTGTGGTAATGGTTTCTGTCCTGGTTCAACTCTGTTGGAAAGCAAGATGTGTTTGTGAAACACTAGTACTGATGCACCCGTATGGCAACATAGCGAATATTAAACTTTCTCAAATGCAGATCAAATATGGTGGTACCCAAAGTAAGGTTTCTCATACAAGAAATACAGTTGTGAAATATGAAAACCTTAGCACCACCTGTTCAAAAGTTATTATATAGCTAGGTTAAAAGTATTTTAAGGTAGGTCAAACTTCTAGGTGAAGGTCAAAGGTTCAAAGTTGTTGGTTTCTAATGAAAGGTCTTGTCACAAGGATTTCATATTTGAAGTATGAAAGCCCTAGCTTTAAACATTCAAAAGTTATGACCAAAGCTATTTTTATTTTTTAAAGTAGGTCCAACATATTGGTCAATGTCAAAGGTTCAAAGTTGTTGGTATCCTAGAAAAGGTCTTGTCACAACGGTTACTCATAAGAACTCTCGAGCCCTTAACCATTATAAAGGTATGGCCAATATTATTGTTTAAAGTAGGTCGGTCTACCAAGATCAAAGGGTCAAAGTTGTTGGAATGCTATGAAACGTCTTGTCACACAAAATATATATCAGAAGTATGAAAGCCCTAGCACCAACCATTTAAAAAGTTGTAGCCAAAGTAAAGGTGTGGTATTTTTGGTAAAAGTATGTCAAACACCAATGTAAACGTTAAGAGGTCAAATTTGATGGTAGTCAAAAAGGTCTTATCACAAGGAATACACCTGTGAAATATGAAAGCCATAGCCTTACCCACTCAGCAATTATGGGCAAGGTTCAAGTTTTTGCATACACATGTACAAGCAGCCAGACAGACGGAAAGGGCAAAAACTGTGTATCCCGGAAACTTCGTTTATGGGGCATAAAAAGAAAAGTCTTTAATTCACCCTCAGACAGAGATAATTATCATTGTCTATACAAAATTATCATGTTAAAAAAAGTGAGCAAGCTCACATACCCCACGCTCCCCTAAAACTCGAAGTTCTGAAATTGCCGGGAAAACATAAAGGAATCCCAATTTCCTGGTAATATGCACTGTTGCAACTAACGATCACTATTGAAATAATTATTTCAATAGTGGTTGAGAGTGCATTTCAATAACAAACATATGCTGCAGCCACTATTGAAATAATGTTCACTTTTGAAATAAAGATTTCAATACTGATTAAAATATAGATTTCAAAAGTGATTGAAATATTGATTTCAATAGTGCTTTAAATAATGAAACCAATAGATATTAAAATAATTATTGTAATACTTGCTGACAATACCAAAACCACATTGCAAGTTTCATAGAAGTATCCCAACTATCAAAACAAATATAAGGATGAATTACACATTCTGTTTTCTTACACAAGAAACAAATTTATTGAGTTAAAAATATGATTACTAAAGTTGATTTATGTTTTCCTTTTTTGTAGAAATGTCAATTAATACACGGACACTTTTTATTAAACTTGTATGCAAATGTTATAAGCAAGCTCTTGTTGAATCTGGTCGAATCGGCGAAAACCAACAGACAATCAATTAATATATGCAGTTTTAAAATAATGTGTTACATAAAGTTTATTTTTGTCATTGATTTTGAAAGGAAGGATCATAAGTACATGTAGATGTAGAAATTAGAATATCTAAACTAAATTGAAAAAAAAGAAGGAAGACTGATAATTTTGTGTACAAACTTTCTGATGAAAATATGGTTATTTTGAATAAAAAGAATATAGAATAGAACTGAATTGTCACTCATATTTATGGAATTATCTGCACTACAAATATGGATAGCAAAGTCAACGTCTGCTCGTCAAGATATTAAAAAGCAATTTTTATAGGGAAGTTAGTATTCGGTTTTGTACATTATTTTGTACATTTTAAGACAGAAAATAAATATATTTATAAAAAAAAAAATATTTAAAATATACTTAAATTCACTGAAATATATACTTTTGCATATGTATAATTATTATTAAAAATTTTTAATTAAAAAAAATTGCTCTATATTATAAAATGTTTTACCATACCCAGTCTTTTGCAATGTGATTTTTTAATGAATAAAAATAAATAATTTATCTGCTATTTTTATTTTAAAAAGTCTAATTTCTCATTGAAATAGAAGTAAAATAATTATGTGTATAATTATTATTAATTTTTTTTTAAATTTTTAAATTTAAAATAGCAAATTTACCTGTCCTCTACTCCCAGTGGTTTAATAATTACTGTTTTCACAGTAATGACATGTTTATTCAGCTAATTATTTGTTTACACAAAAATTCCACCTACTCCCACGTGAAATTTCACCTTTTTCTACCTGATTTTCAAAAAGTGGGAATAGCTTGCATAAACCGGTTCATTACAATGGTAGGTATTATTTCAATAGTAATTAAAATGTGGTGGTGTTTTGAAATGTATTTTAATTACTATTGTTAAAATTATAATTCATAAGTAGTCGTAATTTTAATAGTAAACTCATTAAATGAATTAACAATGTTGGAGAACATAATTAACAATTAATCCTTATATTTTTAATAGTTAAGTTATTTCAATAAGACTTGCAACGCGGTTTTTGTACTGGATTAATTATCAGCAACTATTAAAATCATTATTTGAATCGCTTTTGAAATCATTATTTCAATTACTATTGAAAACCTTATTTCAAAAGTGAACATTATTTCAATAGTGGCTGCAGCCTATGTTTGTTATTGAAATGCACTCTCAACCACTATTGAAATAATTATTTCAATAGTAGTCATATTTCAATAGTGGTTGTAAGTTATGTTTGTTATGCACTCTCAACCACAATTGAAATAATTATTTCAATAGTGGTCGTTTTTCAATAGTGGTTGCAACCTATGTTTGTTATTGAAATGCACTCTCAAACACTTTTGAAGTAATTATTTCAATAGTGGTCTTTATTTCAATAGTGATTGCAACAATGCATATTTAAACATTGTGTCCTAAATATCTGCAAAGTTTGACAAAATTCTGTGCAGGGGTTTATGAGAAGTTGCGATGACAATCTGTCCATTTCTATATTCAAGTTATGGCCAAAAATCTAAGTTGAAAAGTGCCGATATTCACAGAAAAAAAATGGAATTTCCTAGTAATATGAACATCTACACATTGTGTCCTAAATATCTGCAAAGTTTGACAAAATTCTATCCAGCGATTTATGGGGAGTTGCGCTGACCAAAAAACAGGACTGACGGACTGATTGACTGACTGACGGAAGGGTCAAAAACGTTATACCTCACGCAACTTGTTGCGTGGGTATAATTATTAATATATCAAATTATTCTGTCATATTCTTGTTTGTATTTAAATAATAAAGAATTGTTATTTTTAAATCTTCGTAAATTTGTTCCTACACAAATCAATTCAAAATGTTCGATCGTACCCAGAACAGAACTTGACTTAGATATTCTTATGAATAATCTGAATACCAAATTTCATTTCAATATGCGCAACCTTTGCAAAGAAAATGAACGTAAACTGCAAATAATGACTGAGATGTTGGACCGCTTATGTCACACAGTGGGAAGAACTTAATCTCATTTGTATTCGTTGGTATTATATTACGGAAGACAGTAAAAATATTCATGCATATAACAAAAATTAAAGTGAAAGGTATAAAAAACATTTATTGACTTTTTCTTGGGCGAAATGTGTTTTGTCGACCCTCGAACCAAACTGTTTGTCTTTGGCCTAACAGCCCCACGCAAAAATGCAATTCTTGGGTCCGACAAAACGTATGTTGCCCTCCAACTCAGTCAATAAATGTGTAATGTTTCATATGGAAAATTAGAAAAGTTAAAACAAACATTCATTTAGAAAACAGATGGATGACAAACCTAACCAGAAATTTTAAGTTCATCAAGTAAATAAACAAGAGACCCGAGAGCCTTAAATTGCTATTATGATAAATTGTACAGTCTATCATTTCTGTTTGAATACTCCAACTCTAAGTATCCTAAAACCCAAGATGCATCAACTGACAAAGTTTGATGATTCTTAGCCAGTTAGGACTGAATATATTTCAATATCGCTATAAAATACCATAAAAAAGTCACGGTGACCTACTTTTTATTGAAAGGAGTATATATAATAAGAGCCAATTTTGGCCCCCTAAAAATCAACATTTTAGAATGACATTCAGATATGTTTCACTGATATTTATTTTGTAGAAGAGATTATATTAGAAATATTTTCAATATATTTATCACATTTATATGCACTCACTAGCTGTAAATGACATGAGAAATAATGCTATTTTTGCTATCTAACAAAAAAGCCAAAAATATGCCTTTTTCTTGATGTTTTTTCTTATGGGAAACATAGAGCGCAGTGTAGAACATACATAATTTTTCTGTCACTAATTAGTATTGAATAGATACATCTTTGGTAAAATTTATAAATCTTGTTCTAGGCTGCGCTCTATATTTTCTGAAAGAAAAACTGCTTGAAAATAAGCAGTATAATACAAAATACGCTAAAATGGCGGGAAAACGTGATTTTTATGATGTCATATTTCTAAAATAACGGCATTTTGACCAAAATGAAAATGACCAATAAAGGTCGCATATATATCTGTACAAATTAAATCTATATATAAAATAAAATTAAGGTATTCATTTTAAGGGGCCAATTGAGACACTTACTATATATCACTCTTTTCTGAGGACTTAAGATGCATTTATTGACAAAGATTGATGATTCTAAGCCAATAAGTACCCAAGATAATTAAATATAGCCATAAAATGTCACAAGTAGGTCATTCAAAAGTAGGTCACTGTGACCTACTTTTTAATTGAAATTCTCCGAAAACCCAAGATGCATCAACTGAAAAAGTTTGACGATTCTAAGCCAATAAGTACCCAAGTTACTTAAATATTGTCATAAAATGTCACAAGTAGGTCACCATGACCTGCATTTTGGTCATCATTCTTAGAAAACCCAAGATGCATCAACTGACAAAGTTTGATGATTCTAAGCCGATACTCTAGTAAGTACCTAAGATATTCAAAAGTAGGTCACCGTGAACTTTTGGGGCGACATTCTCTGAAAACCCAAAATGCCTCAACCGACAAAGTTTAACAATTCTATGCCAATAAGTACCTGAGAGTTAAATATACCCATGAAATGTCAAAAGTTAGTCACCGTGACCTACTTTTGGTCGACGTCAACTTTGAAGTGACCTTAAGACCACATCCTTTGCCCCACGGTAATTCTCTGATCAAATCTTAATCTTCTACATATCCTGATCCTTGTATGTAAGTTTGGTGAAAATCTGCTTGGTGGTTCTGAAGAAGATTTTTTAGGAAGCAGTACTTTTTGTTTCATTTTCAGGATCATCGCCCCTTGTTTAAGGGTCCTAACCCTAGTTTTAGTATAAATGGTAGCCCTTGGGCCAAGGATACCCTGTGACAATAATTGGCCAAGGAGTTCTTGAGTTATGGCCAATATTCCAAAATCATTACGCACACAACACAAATGGCCATTTGCTTTTTGAGCCTTTGGCTCAGAAGAGCTAAAAAGTAAGTTAAATTAATAAACTGTATTTTTCCCTTTTTCTCCACGATTTGAAAGACTTATCAAAATTATATTCTTTCATCGAAACTAGATTAATCCCTTGAACAGAAAATTATTAGCAATACTTATTAACGTGTACTTTTGTGGATTGTTTTTCCTGCATTATTTGAATCGACTTTATTTGACAAAACACTTACTTCCTTTTATGTCGTTTAGCTCGTTCATGGCACTGACGTATTTATGATCCAGCTTTTCCATCATTTTGTCCATGTCTGTCACGTGATTTACCAGTTTATCCAACTCCTTGACAGTATTCTTCAACTCCTCATGCATGATGTTCACGCCCTTGTCGAATTCTTTCAAAGCCTCATCACGTTTCCTAACTTCGTCTTTCAGAGTTTCTAGCCGGTCTTTCGTTACCTCTCGTTGATGATTCAGACGATCAATCTCTTTTCTAAAGTGTCCATTTTCATCCCTCAATCCCTGGACCTGGCTCTTGAGATCGTTCAAGATGTATTCGTGTATTTGGAGATTGTGGTTTTCCTGGCGAAGTCTACTTATTTCTTCAGTATTTCGTTTCAGTTGGTTGTTGTGATCGAATAACGAATACACAACAAACCCCAAGAAAGCCACACATACCGCCGTCAACAGGTTAGCCATGACTGTACAATTTCTGTTTGAAATAGATAAACCGTTAAAAATTATTTATGAAAATAAAACACATTATTTGTGAATATTTTTTAACCTATGCTTAAAAACACCATAAAACTAGTCACAACTAAGGACAACAAGTTTGTCAATCATATTTTAAAAAGAAATTGAAACGAAATTTTAGAGAAATTAATTTTTTTAATATTTGGACCTAACCCGATCAAAATTAAACTGATCCCGATCAAAATTAACACAAATTGAATAAAATGCTTATTTATTGCCTCTTCATGTATTTACAATTAAGAAATCTATTTTATTTTAATGTTTTAACCCTTATAACACCTAATCAGACTAGTGCTCTTGGGGAAATGTTATTTATTTCCAATAATTGTACAATTATGATTGGGATCGGTTTAATTTTTATAGGGATTGGCCAAAATCAAAAAAAATAATTTCTCTAAAATTTGTCTATTTCGTTTCAATTTCTTTTATAAATATGATTAATGAATATGTTCTCCCCAGCTGTGACTGGTTTTAAGAAGATTTCAACCACAAGTTTAAAAAATATTCACAAATTATATGTTTTATTTTCATAAATATTTTTTTATTTAAAAAACAAATTAAAATCTATACGGCTTTTCTTTACATATTTTATTAGGTATTCATGTAATGCGTTCATTTACATCAACATTTTTACAAGAAAGCATCTAATTTGGATGTAAATATTTTTTTGAATTTTCTTTGAAAATATAAGATAAAATAAATAAGAGCTAATGTCGGCCTGTCAATGCTGAAATCATTGTTTAAAAAGGTTGACTCAGAGATCTATAAAATAAAAATTTGGTGTGGCATTCCTCCTTAAATGTTACATTTTCAAATTAATAACCAATACACTTTTCGATCGATCTGAATCTAATGTTGATTTGTGTGTACCAATTCATAAATGAAGGGTTAGTTTAGGCTTTTTGAAAATTCCTTCCATTACTTAGGCCTTTCAAATGCCGCCAGGGTTCGTTGTTATGAACGATAACTCATTTCTGAAACTTGTTTAGAGCAGGTCCGAGGTATCTGACTGTTTATACGCAAGTCAGTTTTTAGCATTTCCCAAGTGCTGTCAGTAGAATCCAGCGGCTTTAAAATTTAGCACCAATGTTAAACTTATTTACTATATAGTTAAGGACACCGTTTAATTACATATAAGTAAAATTTTTAATGAAAATAAAAAGTGAAATCTACCCTCCTTCTAAGTTCTAATCTGATCAAATTTTTATACTTGGTCGTTCTTCTTCGTGCTTAGTAACATAAATTCTCCTTCTTTTGGTCAACACTTTTGTGTACAAAACAATGTAAGGAACCCTTTTGTGTAAATAACAATACCAATGCTGAAGCAGCCTACATGACATTCCTATAAACGATTACTCATAAATCGGCACTTTGTTGGTCATTTTTCAAACCTGAGTTACCTGTCCTTAAAACACAACATCGAAGTAGTCAACTACAAATAATTAAACTTCTGTAATGATTTAATTAAAGGTATGCATAAATTATTATCTTATTTGATAATTTCATGTACATAGAAATCTATCTATGAAATATTTTTTACCATATGTGCACCTTAAAAAATTAGTTGAAAGGCCTATATTACTCCAGGTGCCATGTTATGCAATGATTTACCTGTACATATAAAAATGTCACCAAGTCTTCATGCTTTCAATAAACAAGTAAAGCATTTTTAATATGTTTGTATGTGTATAACTATGTTAACTTTATATTGTCAATGGGCAGACGACCCTGGGTAAGAACAGAGCTTGCACTAATGATTCATCAGGTTCCCTTCTTTAAATAAGGTATTATCATTATTATCATTATCAATACCCACAACAGTGCTTACCTTACAATTTTAAAAACCCGTCAGGACCTAAAGCAAAGCAACTTGAATTCGAAAAGATAGACCATGATAGCTCGCTATATATATGATCTGTCGTCAGACATGGTGGTATTTCGGATCACTAGGGAGAGATTGGAATGAAACATAATTTATGGAGATAACGAAGATCAAAAGTCCATTAAAAAATACAAAATACAGGAGCAGAGCAAACACGAACCTCTAAAAACAACAAAGGTGGGATCAGGTGCCATGGAGGAGTAAGCATCCCTGCCAACCGGTCACACCCGCCGTGTGTTCCATGTCATGATTGGGAAGAAACGTGAAAATCCGTCGTCAATTCAGTGTATAAATAATGGACTAACATTTAGTGTGAAAAACGTCAGTCGGCATTTGACTCAATGATCAATTTATTTGCCGACAAGGTCATTGTATCGACCATAGAACTTACGAAATAATGACTTTAAACGAGACAGCTGAAATTCTTGTTTCATCAACTTGTTTGTCAATAATTTACCTCGTTTTAGAAATTACTCATACATAAAGCAGGCTCTTGCGTTTCTCAACTGAGATATATAAACTCCGTATGCAGGGATGAAGGTATACTGCTGCATTAGAAAGGAAAGTTGACGATAAAAAAGTTAAAGTCATCACGTTTATCATGGAGCTTGGTTGTTCGATTACCATTAACGCCTTTTTCAAGTAAAAAATCCAACTATGGAAAAGATGTGTCCGACTCTAAGGTATCTTTTATCTCAAGTTCACCAGGATACGCGCTTTAAGGATATTATATTACGAACATTATGGAAGTTGGAGGCATCATCATACCTAGTAGATAGGTACGATGAACCAAATGACTGGGGGGCTGAAGGTAACACAGCAATCTGTATAGGGTTATTGAAAGAAACACAGCTAATGGTCAAGGTTACTCTGTTTATTACCACCGGAGTAATTACAAGCACAGGGGTAACATCACAAATTTTACGCATGCAATTATTTCCCAAAGATTCTTTCCCCGGTCAATGATATTTCTGGTTATGAAAGATCTGCTACAGCTGTTTGCAGTGAGATATCGGACGATGAAGATGAGGAATCTGATCATGCTGATGATGAAACCTTAATAAAAACACTTGATGAAGCTATTCCAAGGAACCAGATAGAAAAATTTTTGCCACCAAAGAACGCTTAATATTGAAAAGTAATTATATCAGACACGCACAGATAAATACAACCGAACCGTAGAAATCGCGAAATTGGAATCCCTGCTGAAAACAGAAAAAAACAAGAATCAACACCAAGGATGAGACATTGAGAAGAGAACTTATTAATAAGAATTTGAAACATGAAAATGAACACCTGTCAGAAAAAAAAACTTTACACAAAAAAAAATGAAGAAAATTATCAGCTCATTGATGAAAAGAAATCATTCAGAAGAAAAGTTGGTGACCACTTGAATGAAATTTTGTCCTTAAAATCACAGCTCCACGGCATATTCATAAGCAGAGGAAAGGACATTGAAAACAGAAGGGTGAAAGATATGAAAGATTTGGAGATCAATACGGAGAAGAATCGAAAACCAAAGGCATTATTGATAGATACTATTAACATGATTAATGTGAATTGTATTCAAGAGGATAAACTTGCATCAGATGTAAACGTGACTAAAGTAACAGCATTTACTCTGGATGAAACAAAGAATGCCATCACTAATTCTTCGTGCACACCTGATGTAGAAGTCCTTCACTCTCTTATTATAACAAATGATATTGGGAATACTAGTCCTGAAAAACGTGCCGAGTAACTACAAGGAATGGCTGGGGATATTAAAAAGAAGTGGAAAAATGTCAACAACTTCTCCAAGAGAAAACAACTTCTTGCACAAGGTAAACTGTGGGCTCCTGTATGGGATAATAAAGAGGGATTACATGGAGTGTCTTGAGTTCATATTTCCGACAACGAAAACATGTGGCACGGACATCTTCCTACAATCGAGTTACCGTATCCCAGTGACGAATTTAACCTGTCTCCGAAGGTTACATACATAATAGCGTCTAACAAGTGGGCAATAAACAACGTATTAAAAATAAGTAAATATCTATGGGGCATGCGAATACAGGAAATCCATTTCCAGACGAACAAATATGATTTCTTTCGTTTGAGGAACGAATTAGACAGAAATCAATTTCTACTTGGTGTGATAATGAATTACTTTTTCGGAATTACAAGGTTTTCATTCGAATACCTGGTGAATATCACGTGGTTCTTTAGAACCGGTCTTGTTAGCAAGGCTATATAAGAGGTGAATAGTGGTTTAAATACCAGTTTAGGACGACACGTAGAGCACGATAAAGTTTAAATCTCAGAAGCAGAACGAAGTAGCGTAGGGAGTGGTTCATCGACATGTTTTAGCCATTGTAGATGATATGTAATCACAGAAAATAAAGTTGGAGAGAGATTTGACAGTGTGGAAAACGAGGTCATCAAAGAAAAGCCATCTTAGAGCTTGTTTTGATAAGATAAGTATTCAATTGAGAATACAATTGATCAGTTTTTTAATAAGAAATAAAGTAGTGATAACAAGGCTTGTAATAGAGAGAATTTGAAAGCAAATACATGTACATGATTGTATTAAATTATGAGATTCGTTAATTCTCGTTAGTATATCATGGTTTAATTCTTGATTGTTTTATATATTGATAAATATTTTATCTTTTCTGTGATAATCGAAGTTATTTCCAGAAATAGATAATTTGTTTTGTAGAAAGATGGATTTGTTCATGGAAGAAAACTGGTGTTTATGAAAATCAAAACAAATACGTTACGATAATTTATTTTATTTTTCAATTAATGCAAGTATAGAATTAATAAGATATTAGTATTATATTTGCATTCATATCCAATTAAAAATGTTTGCTTATCATTTTAAATTTCCTAAGTGCATCAGCATTATAACATGGACATTTTCTAAGTATAGAAAATATCGAGGATGTAAAATTGTTTGAATTTATTTTTCAATTTCAGTTTCTTGCCATTTGTTAAATGTGCTACTAAAATGAAAAGTTTTAGATATGTTGAAGAGAAAACAGTATATTCTTATGTTTCAGGTAGTTACATGTTGGGGTTGGTATCACGATGAGTATAATGAAGAAGGTGATTTTAAGATCTCCAGAGAAGTACGGTAGATTTTTTCTTTGCGTTTTATGCCAATTGAAAGTTAAATTCAAGTTAAAAGTTAACTCCATCATAATGGAAAAGAGAAACATTTCATATTCTGAACTTGAATATAATAATTCGTTTTTCGATTTGTTTTAGTAGATTATTCAATCAAGAATACGTATAGTAGAGTTTGGGGCATAGACATATTTTGTTTGGTATCTTTTAACCAAATATATGTATTAATGACATATAGACTTTATAGAAGAAAACGAGTTTTACTTGTCTTGTGATTAATGCAGGAAAGGTACGACATTGCCTAAGTGGATTAAAGGTTTAGAATATTTGCATTTAGATTTTCATTATAGTTAAACTAAGGTCTCATTTGAATTATCTACTTAGAATTGAAATTTATTAAATGAG
Organism: Saccostrea cuccullata; assembly: GCF_032062105.1. Taxonomy (NCBI): domain Eukaryota; kingdom Metazoa; phylum Mollusca; class Bivalvia; order Ostreida; family Ostreidae; genus Saccostrea; species Saccostrea cuccullata. Next base: position 15,017 of record NW_026925116.1, read on the forward strand.
TATTGATTTTGAAAAATATATGATCAAGATGGTATAAAATGCTTATATGATTGTTAATTCTGCAATATTTGCGGTGTTGTTAATTGGCTTGGTCGAGTTATCTTGAAAAAAAAAGAGATTTAAGTATTTAGTTTCAATACTAAAAAGTTTTGATAACAGAAACTGAAGTTTGTCGGTTTTGATTTTCGAGTAAAAAGGAAATTTTGTCAATGAATTCTAATTTTAAAAACGATTCACCAAAATTGAATTCAACTTTTTCTGAATATTAATTCCATGAGTTGTTTTGCACAATTTTCGTGTTTGGTAGTGTTTGGAAGATTTGAATTTTGATAACGTTGATATATTTCATTTGATAATGAAATGATTTAATGAATGTTTATTAATTGGCAACCATTAATGGAGTATTTACTTTTATTGAAATTAGTTTTCAGTGGAAAATGGTTTTTAAAATACTGTAGCTATTTAAAATCTGTTATTTATGAATTTAAAACAAATATAGAATTTGAGCGGAATTTCAACTATAGCCCAGCTTAACATAAAATATTTTATGGATGTTTATCATAACACATCTGTGGTGTTTGGTTTTTTGCGGGATTGATTTCAGTAGACAATGAGAAGTACAGAAATATTCAAATAAAAATTAATATTTCTGTTTAGATTAATATTAAATTGGTTTTGAATTTGAATAACTTTGGCACATTTTAGCATATCATGCTTTTATGAATGTTTTCCATCCACTTTTATGGTATTGTCATTTGGCAATTTATTAAAGATTGTTTTCATTATATTGCTGATAATATGAAATAGAAAATGATTGGATTCAAATGCTTTGTACATTTTATCATAAAATGATGTTATAAATGTTTATCCAAATATATTCGTGGTGTTGCAGTTAGTTAAAGTAGAAAGTGGGTTCAAATCATACGAGTTGGAATTTATGGATGTTTATCCAACCACATTTGTGGTGAAGCCATTTAGTAAAATTGGTTTCTGTAGACAGTGTTTCTTAGCACATAGTAAAGTAAAAGTTGATAATTTTTATCAGAGCAAAGTAAAATTTGATTGGAACTTGAAGTATTTTGATAAATTTATCACATAGTATGAATTTATAGATGTTTTTCGACCCCTTTTGTGGTGATGCCATTTAGCGAGATTGCTTTCTGTAGAAAGTATTTCTACATATGAAGTAAAGTAAAAGTTTATTATTCTGATGAAAATAAAGTAAAAAACTTGATTGGAATTTGAACTTTTTGATAAATTATATAATATGAATGTATGGATTTGTATCCAACCACATTTGTGGTGATGCCATTTGGCGAGATTTGTTTGTGTAGAAAGTATTTCTACATAAGTAGTAAAGTAAAGGTTGATAATTCTGATGAAAATAAAGTAAATTTGATTGGAATTTGAACTTTTTGATAAATTATATCTAAAATGATTTTATGGGTGTTTATCCAACCACATTTGTTTTGATGCCATTAGGTAACATTGTTTGAATTTGATTAAAATTTGATCAGTCTTGACAAATTAATATTTCATATTAGATCATACTATGATCGTATGGTTGATTTTCAAATCCATCTGTGATTTTTTTTTTATTCAAAAAGACGAGAATGATTTATCAGAGAGTTATATATACATGAAGTCAGATGGTTAAAAAAAAAAAAAAAAAAAAAAAAAAAAATTCTTTTAAATTCACTTTATTATAATTTGATTATCAAATGGATGTTTATACAAACACATTTATGTTGTTGCCATTTGAAGAGACTGTCTTCGGGGAAAAAAGGGCGTTCTTGATTCACAATAATTGAACTTTTAGTTATTCTAATTTTTAAAGTGTTTTTGCACAATATTATGCTCTTTTAGTTTACAGATTTTGTTTTAAATAATTTTGATATATTTAATTTTATAATAAAATTATTTTATGGATGTTTATCCAAGTATATTTGTGGTATTGCCATTTGGCAAGATTGATGTCAATATAGAAAAAAGAGTTAAAGAAATACTTTTATGTATTTAGTTAGATAAGAGGTAAATGGTATTATTCTCCAAAATGACATTTATATTTTTCTTAATTTAAAACATTATTAGTGCAATTCATAAATTTTTAACCTAATGGTGGAATTTTGATTCATTTTATCATTTAATGATAGTATGCATGAATTGCTAGCCACAATGGTGATGATTTTGATTTCAGAGTTAAAAGATACATGTATCTATCAGTTTTCTAACATCAAATTTGTTCTTCCAGGTATTATTGGTTATCGTTTTCTTACGTTTAAATCAAGCATCATGATGTATTAATCTGTGTACCAATAATGACAGAGTTTCAAACAGGCACATATCCAAGGAATTGAGATGGGATTCAAGATATTTCACAGGAATGTGTTGTTTGTGCTATTTTGATATTGGATAATGATTATACTTCTGTGTATAACTGTGCCGAAATCATTTCATATATTTGAGGTATTTTTCCCTGGGACTTCACGATCAATCGTATGGTATGTGTTGAATTTGACTTGAAACTATACTCAAAACTCAAGTGCAGTGTGGATATGATTTGTGCATAATATCAAGACTTTTACGATCAGACTCACATGGTGAATTGCGTTATGGATTTTCAAAAGACGGCGGTGTATTGAATTTGTTTAGGATGGATATACATGTATATGTATTTCTTTGGTGATTATTTAATTGTTTTAAAAACATTTTATTGGAAAATTTCTGTAAATTTTATGTAGTTATTGTGTTTAAAATATTGATTGACTTTGATATTATTTAAATGAATTTTGTTGGATTGAATTTAAAATCAGTGATTTTATACTTTAATTCATTTTCCCGTTCTTTGTATTTAGAGCTGCTGCGTGTCGTTGCTATGTCCAAATGGTGTGTTTGTTGTTTATTGTACTTTCATTTGAAAGTAATGAATGGATTTAGAGTAGAAATATGATTTCTTTCGTTTGAGGAACGAATTAGACAGAAATCAATTTCTACTTGGTGTGATAATGAATTACTTTTTCGGAATTACAAGGTTTTCATTCGAATACCTGGTGAATATCACGTGGTTCTTTAGAACCGGTCTTGTTAGCAAGGCTATATAAGAGGTGAATAGTGGTTTAAATACCAGTTTAGGACGACACGTAGAGCACGATAAAGTTCAAATTTTATCATGATTTATTCAATCCAACATAAACATGTATATATACAAATATGTTGTACAAATAAAGCTGCTGCGTGTCGTTGCTATGTCCAGATGGTGTGTTTGTTGTTTATTGTACTTTCATTTGAAAGTAATGAATGGATTTAGAGTAGAACGGTTATCATCACTGACGGAGCACCTCAAACTGGTATCTTCAATACCAGGTCAATAGTTATAACCGCCAATTTTAGAAAAAGTCCGTACTATTTTCGCTGAACATAGAAAGGACCATGAATACAATGGTAATTAATACTTGAAATTGTAAATCAAAATTGTTCTATACTTCTGAAACTAGTAAAGGCTTAGAATTTATATAACTTAGGTAATTTTTTTTATGTAGTTTTATTACAGTAGTATACAGTTAAGGGTCCGAAATGGGCAAGTATATGTATAAAAAAAACGGCATAAAAATTTGTTTCTGGAATGTTCGAGGAATTTTACACAAGAAGAGAATAAGCCAAATGATAAATTATTTTTGAAGGGGGTAAAACTTGATCTTACATGTACGTGAAACACACACATGTTGGGAATAGTACCAATATTTTTATGCCCCCGTAAACGAAGTTTCGGGGGTATACAGTTTTTGTCGTGTCCGTCTGTCTGTCTGTCTGTCCGCAAAAACGTTAACTTGCCCATAACTTTTGATTTAGTGGAGCTATGACTTTCATATTTCACATGTGTATTCCTTGTGACAAGACCTTTCTTTGCGTACCACAAAATTTGACCTTTCGACCTTGACCTTGGAGTTTGACCCACTTTAACACAAAAATTCCAAACTTTAATTTTTCTTTGGTCATATTTTTGAACAGTAAATACCAGGACATTTATACTTCACATATATATATTCCGTGTGGACAGCAGGCCTTTCATTGGATACCAACGACCATGACCTTTTGACCTTGGAGATTTTTATTCTTGTGAAAAACTTTAACCTTGGCCATAACTTTTGAACGGTAAAGGATAGGGCTTTCATACTTCACATAAGTAATCCTTGTGAGAAGACCCTTCATTGGATATCAAGACCTTTGACCCTTTGACCTTGACCTTGGAGTTTGACCTACTTTTAAAAAGCAAACCTTGACCATAACTTAAACAGGGCTAAGGCTAGTGCATTCATACTTTACATATTTCATCCTTGTGACAAGACCTTTCTTTGGGAACTACCAAATCTAACCCTTTGACCTTGACTTTGGAGTTTCATTTCATTACATTTCTAAATTGGTAACCTTGACCATAACTTTTGAAGAGTTAGGGCTAGGGCTTCCATACTTCACATATGTATTTTTGTGGCAAGACCTTTCATTAGATACCAATGACCTTGACCTTGGATATTTCCGTACTTATGAAAAAACTTTGGCCATAACTTTTGAACGCTTAGGGCTAGTGATATCATATTTCATATAAATAATCCTTGTGACAAGGCCTTTTATTTGATATCAAGAATTATGACCCTTGTACCTTGTCCTTGGAATTAGACCTACTTTTTAAAATTGGTAACCTTGGCCATAACCTTTGAAGGGTTAGGGCTAGGGCTTCCATACTTCACATATGTATTCTTTGTGGCAAGACCTTTCATTGGATACTAACAAACTTTAAATTTTTGACCTTGACGATTTCTGTACTTATGAAAAAACTTTAACCTTGGCCTACTTTCATATTTTTCACAACTGTATTTTTTGAACAGTAGATACCAGGACATTTATCCAGTGAGAATACCCTTCTTTGGATACCAATATATTAAATTTGCATATAAGAAAAGTTTAACCTTCGCTATGTTGCCATACGGGGGCATCAGTGTTTCAAAAACACATCTTGTTATTGATGGTTTTACATACTTACCTGTATGTATGGACATGTCCGCAACTGAAGATTTTATGGGGGAATTGGCATTTCTCGTATAAATTGTATTAAGGAACATATTAATTTAATTATTATCACGTACACAGAAAGATTTTCAATGGATTAAGATTTAAAAAAAAATTTTTTAAATCTTCAACAGCAATAAGTCACCTGAGTGACTCAGGAAACCTAAAAATGACATAAAGGAGGCTGGAGAAAAAAATTGAACATTAAACCCCTCTTGTAAAAAATCTGGATCCACTCTTGGAATAACAATAAATGGATTTACTTACGCACTGTGTTGATGTTGAACCAAACAGTTATCCCAATATCGACTGGGAAAAAGGGTATCAATAAAAGTGCACGAAAAACTAAAGGTGGGAGCAGATGTGGAAATTTCCACGTGATATAAAAATAGACTAATCACCCGATCTGGAATTCCATTCTATATTTATCGATGTTTTGAGTAAACAGCATAAAAAAAAAAACAGTAACTAGTAATTTATTTTCGGTTTACAAAAGAACTCGATTTTTCCAACATTTTAAACTTAAAGCTACACACTTCTCAAAATTAGATGTTTAATATGCACATTATAACCCTTTCGATTTCTTTACACCTGATTGCACATTTGAAACTCGTGTAATATTCCTTTCGAGGTCTTAGATTTTATGCATTTTCTGTTTGTAAATAAAACATTGACTTGACGTATATTTTCCCCTGACGGAAAAAAGTGCGTAAAATTTGATAATTTCATTGCGACGGTAATGTAAGATGTATATGTAGATACGTCAGATATCTGGAATTGTTAAGAGGCCTCTGGTAATGATACACACTAATATTTGGGTTGTAGGGGATAGCAATGGTGAAAGAGAAATATGGCAGACAATGTCTTTTAGGAGTACTGTTCAGCTTTAAAAAGAGAAAGTATCTTTTTCTCTAAAAATGCATGCAGTCTAGTAAAGATCAATTACGTAGGAAAAACACAGATTACAAATTGAGATACTTGGTAGTTTGTTCAAGGGTATTTGATATAGAGCTGATCGATTTTTTAATCTTTGTTCCTCTAGATTCCATTACCTTTTAGAATATGATTTTCAAAAAAGAGAATGAAACCAAAAGTCTCTGTGTAGCTCTTCTGGTCTGTACGTATAACAAAGGAAAAGTAGCACTTGGATTTGCAACTTTGCAACAGACAGCAATAAATAGAATAATGTATTAAGTATCTTAGTGTAGTCTACTTGTATGCCAAATTATATTAAAATCAGACCAAAAGTGGGGAGGAGTAGCGTTTTAAAGGAATTTAACAGAAATTTCTATTTTTATAACATAGCAACATCCTTCATTGATCGAAATCAAAAACCATTGCAATAAATTATGTATCTTATTGTAGTCAACATACTGAAATCAAACTAAAACTAAAGGAGTAGTATTTTGAAAAATTGTTTAGAGACGGACGGACGACGGAGACCATACTATCGTATAAGCTTTTCTTGTCTCTGACCAGTAGAGCTAAAAATGTCCCGAATATTTTTATACTCCCTGCTTGAAAAGAGGGAGGATGTATAGTGATCGGTATGTCCGTCTGTCTGTTACGCTTTGGGGTACCCATCTCTTATCCGCAACTCCTATACCACTGAATGAGACTTTCAGAGAATGCAATTGTTACATAGTGCCATTGAGACCTTTTCTTTTTGATGGAACACATATTTCGGGTTTTCCAGAGAAAAAAACTTTGACTCTGCCGTTATTTCTATAATATTGAAGAGTACCCATCCCTTACCAACAACTCCTCATCTACCACTAAATCAAACTTAATGATACTTTCACCAATTACATAATGCAATTGTGCGCCTTCTGTTTTATTTTTGACCTGACACTTATTACGGGTTTCCAGAAGGAAAACATGGACTTTACCATTATAATCATATGGGAGGCGGGGTTACCATTCAATGAGCTCAGTGCTCACAGTACCTCTAGTTTTGTGTCATACCTAATGTTACCAAATTTTATGGCCTACTGAATTGTAATAACTCTACAGCTAAGCTACACTGATTTTGGGATTTGCCTAGTGTTGCAAAATTTTGTTTACGGTAATTGATTAAAATATTTAAACGTAATAATGGTTGACACTTTTTTACTTAAATAATAATATGATCGAATTTTAATATCCCAAACAACCAAAATATATTTGAACTACCATATCTATACATTGTGTTGGATTCAAATACTTCATAAAAGTCCTTAAAAACAAAGAAACATAGCGGGTTCCAGTAAATGTTCAACCAAAACTCTTACTTTACTCCTCACTAAGATATTAACATTATAGTGAAGGAGAAACTTCAAGAGTGCTGTGCATCAATATATTCGAGAAGTGGTGTATATCAGATTTGGATACTTAATAATTCCAAAGAACTTTTGTACAATTAGAAATGACAACATTTTCCCAAAATCAACAGCTTAAAAACTTACGACTTTTCAACTTTATACACAATTCCCCACAATAAATTAAAATCAGGCTTTTTGATATCATTGACAGCTGCTTTTTCAACAAAAACTTAACTCGTGAATTTACTTACCTTGGTCATTTAATTATTTTGTTTAAAAATTACTTTGTTAAAAAATATTCTGATTCATTATTGTACACACAAGAACTCTGATGCTGACATCAAAAGGATGCTTGAGTTTCTGATTGACAATATCTATGTGTTTTTTCGTAGATCAGGTCTTCCAACAATTCATCGGAATTCCCATTGGTACTCATTGCGCCCCGTTATAAGCCGACCTTTTTTGATCTCTTAGGTATGCAGCAGAATTTATTCCAAAATCTTATTCATGAAAAGAAGAGAACATTTGCTGTGGCCTTCAACTCGTCATTAAGATATATCGACGACGTACTGTCAATTAACAATACTGTAGTTGCTTCCATTCTCCAGTCTCTCACTAGAGGGCGTTTTACGCTTTGCTACAGCATCTCTGTCAACGACTAAATGCCAATATTCTTGGCAAAATTTACTTTAACCTACTGCATTGCACAAATCTATGTGCAATATTCTTGAAAAAAGTACTTCTTTTTATGAAAAAATCATGATTTTTGGAGATTTGAATTTTGATATGATAAATGAAGAGAAATCCAAGTGTCTAATTGAAATATGTGACATTTTTGATCTGTATAATATTATTAAATCACCAACATGTTTTAAAAAGGGTTGCGAACCGTCCCTTGTTGATGTCATATTAACATCTGATCAAACAGTATGTAAAACACCCTAAATTTTAATACTGGAGTAAGCGATTGTCACAATCTTATTGGAACTTTTATCAAGGCCAGTATCACAAACTCTAAAAATTTTGTCATTTTAACTCGAAGTTTTAAGAGTTTTGATGTACAATCTTATATTTCTGACTTACAAAAAATTGAAACACCCCCAGTAGCAAATGATGCCTCAGATGTAAATGTAAATTATCAAAATTTTGAAAAAGCATTTGTAAATGTTGCAGACACCCTGGAAAAAAGGCGAAAACATAAAAATAGTGTACCATACATGAACTGTGAATTAAGAAGGGCTATTTATAAAAAGCAAATGCTGAAAAACAAGTTTGACAAGTGTAAGACAGATGAGAACTGGGAAGAGTTTAGGAAACAGAGGAATTATGTTACAAAACTAAAAAGGGTATCAATAAGAAACTATTTTCAAGAAAGATGTGTAGGGGGACAAAAAAGTTCAGATTTTTGGAAAACTATTAAACCATTCCTATCGAAAAAATCAAAGTCCTCAGAAAATACAATCCTTTTATGTGAAAATGACAAGATTTTAAATGACCCAATAGAAACTTGCAACACTTTTAATGAATTTTATGCTAATGTGGCTAGTGAAATAGGGAAAGATGTAGTTTTTAATGAAAAAGATCACTGTAGTCTAAATGCCATCAGGGAAAATTTGGCTTTTACTGAGACATTTGATTTTAAGAAAACTAATGAAGAAGAAGTGACCAAGCTAATAAACAAACTAAATGTTACGAAATCCACTGGTGTAGATACAATATCAGCTGAACTTCTGAAATTTGGAGCACCTGTTCTGAGTAAACATATTTCTATTCTTGTTAACCAATCCATACAGAAGGATACTTTTCCTGATAGACTGAAACAAGCTCAGGTCATTCCCTTATATAAAAAAGAAGACCCTCTGTTAAAAAGTAATTATAGACCTGTTAGTATTTTACCAACTGTGTCAAAGGTTTTTGAAAAAGTTTTATGTGTACAACTTTCTGACTATTTTGATGGTATTTTCAATAATGCACTTTGTGCATTTAGAAAAGGTCATGGATGCCAAACTACACTACTGCGACTCCTTGAAGACTGGAAAATGGCTTTAGATCAGAACTTACATTTTGCGGCTATTTTAATGGACCTCTCTAAGGCTTTTGATTGTTTGCCACATGACATATTGTTAAGTAAACTCTCTGCATATGGTTTATCTCCAAATTCTGTCTCCATTCTAGGAAGCTACTTGTCTGATCGCTTTCAGCAAGTGAAACTTCAGGGAGTTGTCAGTAGTTGGGTTGGTATTAGAAAGGGAGTACCACAAGGTTCCATCCTTGGACCGCTACTCTTCAATGTTTTTATTAATGACATTTTTTATTTCATTAAGAATGGGTCTTTATATAATTATAAAGAAAAAAAAATAGAGGCAAAGAAAATGGCAGATCCTATGATTTCCTGGACTTGTTTCTTTTTTCTGTAACATGTTTTTCAAGTTTGGAAAATGACACAAGTCAAAGGGCGAATGGTCTGGCGAATATTGTTGGTGGGACAAAACATTAACTTTTTGTTTATCCCCAAACTCCTTTACTCTTCTTGGCGTGTGGGTTTGGACGCTGTCATGAAGAAATTCAATGTAGTGGATTCCTGATTCTGGTTCCTTCCTCTCATAAACCTTTATATCTTTTTTTGCAAAAAATTGCTTTTCAGAATTCTCCAGAAATTGAACTGCCTCCCCGAATAAGAGTTTGAACAACAAGAACACTAATATTTAAGAAACTTGCATATATATAACTGTTTCAGTGCTTTTGCAATTCTTTGATCTTCTCAGATCTGATCCGTTTTTGTCAAGTTCATCCTATTGTTTTTAGTTTTGAGGGTTTAAAACAATGGATTTAAGTTTCATTATCTGTTTGAATTTCAGACAAAGGTGGTTAACTACACTTTTAATTTTTTTTTCATTAATTCAAAATAGTTGAATAGATATTCTAACACGCGCTGTCATTTTCACTCATTTTTCAAAACATAGCTCACTAGATGATACCCCACCCAGCCTCCAAGCTCCCATATGATTTAATGACGAAGGTTATGTTTTGCTCTGTAAGTGTTAGACCCGCAATATTGGAAGATCAAGAAGTGTTGATT
>NW_026925117.1:0-25702 GCF_032062105.1 Saccostrea cuccullata
GGGTTGGAAGAGAAGTGAGGTGCCAGGGGGAAAGTAACCCCCCCCCCCCGAATAAATAAGTTTAAAAAAAAATCATGTTTGGAAAGGTCTATGAACTTTATTTTTTGGTGACCTGGTAACTCATTTAAAATATAGTATCTCTCGTCTGAAATTGCCAGAATTTTTAAGTAAAATGTCAAATGTATTTAACAGGTCAGGTACAGGTGTATAGATTTAGCATGTCTAGCTATGTAGCAACATGTAGCTTTATTTAGCCACTTAATTAACTTAATTATAATTATCAAATTTTGTAACCATAAATTACATATTTAATGAAAAAAAAATATTTTTTTTTAACTTTCTTAAAAAAAAAAAAATGCAAAAAAAATTGATATAAATTTTAAAATTTATAGAGCTGAAATATATTAGTTAATTACATGACTGAAACCATAGTTGAAAAGGCATATGTCTTAAAGATCTCTTCAATAAATATTCTGGTGTGGCACTCCTCCTTAAAGAATAAATACACCTAACTTCCAAGGCAGAGTCATAATGATGGTGTTTAACAGGTTGGGAACACATCCCCTTTAGCGAGATCATCTCGCTAAAGCGCGATTATCCCTCTCTAGCGGGAGAAAATACATCTCGGAAAACAGAGATTTGTACTCCGATTCAAACTGTAATCGTGTTAACTTCTGAAAAAGGAAAATCCGGAAGCATGTCAACCCATTCCATAAATAATTATTGTCTCATCTCAATAAATTCGCTTCAAAATATTGCCTCTACTGCTGCAAATCATGGAAATCGGAAGAAGTTTATGAACAATAGCGTAGCCTTCCTACGGAGGACCACAGGTGATAATTATCAGTACAAATAAACTTGCTCCAGTTATAAGGTTATTGTAATTGTACGTTTACATTATTACGCGGGATTATATACAGAATGTTATAGTGATGGGGTGTCCGTCAATTTGGACTTTCCGTATGGCATGGCGATCTTGACACGAAGTCTGTTGGTGACCATAGATTCTCAAATCGCCTGATGTACTGATATTAAGCCCCATCTTCTTACTCTAAGAAGCGCCCTCATTGGTTCTTCGCTACATTTGTCAGATTCCAAGGTCTTCTAACAGATACAGTGTATATTAATGCTTCTGTATATGTTACCCGTGAAATAAAAAAAAAAGATTTATAATCGTTCAATGTCTGTTTTAAATTCTCGTCCTACATACATTAATCAACCCTAAAATCCTAAACTATTACACTGTCTCAAACTTTACAAGTTATATTAGAAACGTGATATTTCGGACGGCTAGAGATGGTACATGTAGATGGACGGTTAGGTGTGGGGGGTGGGGGTGGGGGGGGTCCTAGGAAAAAATACAGTAGGTAGGTTGTGCGACTTGATTTCTTTAAATGTATATTAATAGTTTACCAAGATTTTAATCAGGCGTGGTAAAAGCTATCGACATAAGCATTTTCAAATCACAACCATTTTAACTGAAAGAGTTTTATCAGTGATCAATTAAAAGACTCTAATAAGGAAGTTATTAAAAGACTCTAATAAGGAAGCTATTAATAAACGGTAGATCATCGCTTATATAAAAAGGTGACAATAGCATCTCTTATTAACTCAATAAAACAATTACAAGGCATAATAAAATGTAAAATTCGAAGTATTCCATGCAGTGTTGGTAGATATTCTTTCAAAATAAAGCATACCTATAGCAGTATGCATCCGCCGCCGAAATACGGCTGAATACGACTCCGCATTTAACAATAAACAATCAACACTTTTAGCTTTTTTTATTTTATTGAAATTTTGGGGGCAAATTTTTCAGACCCCCCCTTTTTTTAAAATATAAAAATGCCACCTGGTCTGTGTTCTTTCAAGTAGCCTTTGATTTGGAAAGTATCTGATTCCCTATTAAAATTTACACATGTTAACTTATGCAGGATCCCAACATATGTTTCCAACGCAATTAAAGTGTCCTCAAACGAAGAACTCTTCATCACTACCGGTAAAAACATATAGAATTTATGTCATTAAAATACGAATACTTAGGGCATACTTCGTTAAATTATAACAGCACGTTAAAAACAGTAATTTCAACAATGCAATTTTGCATTTTTGTTTTCTCTAATTTCGCACCCAAACTTCTACCCACACGAAATAGGATTATCAGGTTTGGGCAATGGTCAAATTCTCCTCTTTTTTCAAGTTGATTATTTTATCTTTGAATTAGCCCCCCCCCCCCCCTTTTTTTACCAATTTGCTTCCGACACCGTTGAATCTTGCTTTCCTAAATTTACAAGTTTACACCAATGTAACAACATTTATACTAGTACGTTAATATCGGTTTTATATAGACTCAATATATTTATATAGAGTCTATATAACCGATATTGACGTAGTATATTTGATATATTTGATCTTTACCTTTTTTTATTAATTTGCTTTTGAATATTCTTTTAAATCAATGGTTTATCACTATTCTGTACACATCTCAATTTATACTTGTTTTTTTTTTAAATCATGGCTTTTCCGCAAATGTTACAACCCTGTTCCGCTTCCGTACTTCTTAGCGTCAACCAAAGATCAAATATTTAAGCAAATATCATGGGTTTCTGAAAAGGGTTATTTTTATTATTTTTTTTTTACAAGAATGGAAAACTAAGACCCTAACAAATATAATTTAGATATCTATACATATTTTATATGCTTCAAAAATATATATGACTGTAAATCTTGAAACCTTCGCTAAAAAAGACATGATTTTCACGTGGATTTCAGCCTCTTATAACCACACGCAGCAGTGACCGACTTAAATTTCTAGCCAATGTTGTCAGTTTTTTGTAGTAAATTAATGCTTCAATGCAGCTTTCTCCCGGATTTTCAATACGCACGAGATTTTTGATTATTTAAAAACAAAAACAACAAAATTACCGTTTATGGTAATGTTTTTTCTCCCGCTAGAGAGGGATAATCGGGCTTTAGCGAGATGATCTCGCTAAAGGGGATGTGTTCCCAACCTGTTTAAGATTGACCCCTAAACCAACGAGACCTTGAAAGTGGAGGATCACAATTCTTGTATTTGTCCCCTGCTTTTGGGAAAGCAAATGATCTCATTTGTCTGTCTGTAAGTCAATCTAATTAGAACTAGATATTAGATCCACTCGCATACTTGCTACACTAACATCTAACGACATCCCATAGAGGGTCACATCAGAGGTCAATATCTATCAACCAATCAAATTGTTGCTGGCAAAATCATCAGATATTTGTTGATGTAATCCATGCAAATAAGGCTAGAGTTGTTCTGAATTTGACCTAGCTCTGACGTGTAGGGCTGGATCAATATATCGGTAATCGGTATATATCGATATTTTTTAGCAATACGATAACCGATACAGAGATGCTTGCGTATTGCTCGATTATTTCAACGTTTAATTAAGAGAAAGAAAAACGTCAAGGTGACTTATATTACGAACGACTTATCTAAAATCGTTTAAACGCATGTAAACATGTCAAAAGTGAAGGATCGCTACGTAAAAGTTAGCAGCAAAAAGGCAAAATGTAATTATATTTGTCAACAAGAAGTCGCAAATTCTGTTGGAACAACAAGCCTATATATTATTACCCATCTCAGCCGGCATCGCGACATTGACACTACTGAACTTAAAATTCCCTGATATTCTGAAAAATCTCTGATAAACTCTGTTACCCACTGTTTAAGTGCTGATTTTCTCTGTAAAAGCACTGTACACCCACTGTACAAAATCCCTGTACCTACTGTCATCTTCGGTAAATCACAGTACAAACTCACTGTTATTTTTTGTACATCCCTGTACATTACTGTACGTCCCCACTGTACAGCACAGTACACCACTGTCTGTCATTGTACGCCTCCACAGTACAACATTGTACATCACAGACGCGTACAGTACTCAATCTCTGTACAGCACAGTACACTACTGTTGATCACTGCACGCATCCCAGACTGGCACTGTACATCACTGAACTTCAATGTACGCATCCCAGTTTGACACTGTACATCACTGAACCATACTGTGATTTTTTTTTAGACTTGTTTAACTTCTGTATTTCTTAAATTTTAATTTTTTTAACTTCACTAATTGTTTAGATAAAGCCGTTGGTATTTTAGTCTTAATAAATAAAATATAGATTTTGAGAGTGAGAATTTTGTGCTGATAAGTGCACGTAGTATACACTAATGCCATGTATAAAAAGTAAAAAAAAATCTAATTATTGATTATACGTAATATCATAATAATATTAAATAATTATGATTTCTCTAGTCTTGAAGTTTTGAATTGACCGATCAATTAAATTATTAATATCTTCTGTTTTATTTACCGGGTATTTGATTTAAAAGAAAAATTATTTAATTTAAATCAATATTTTATTAAGGCATATCTACTATCATCTGTAAATGCTGTACATTGTATTAGTTGATCATATGTTTTGTCAACTCCATGACCATATGGAGAGTAAAATAATACATTGTTATTTATCTAAGATTAATTTGAAAAAAAGCTGGAAAAAACTAAATATAGTACCAGAATTGTACTATATATATATTTTTTATTTTGGTTTACTGTGAGTCGGAAAATGCAAATAATAGATCGAGTGTAAGATTATTCTTTTTGTTTCTTCTTTCACTAATTGAGTTGAGAGTAACAAAAGAAAATTATTTTTTGAAAATAAATAATAATTACATTTAGTGAATTCTTGATAGTAAAATGTCTACATTGGCCCAGGCGCCCAGGTCCAATGAGGGAAAGGGGGATCTAAATGGTAATAAATGTCAATCTGGTACTAGTGGATATATATTACATCTACATTAAATAAGTAAACTTTTATTTTACTCTGAAAAATCAGTTCATATACATTTGTATTTAATATGATCAGCTGTACAAGCCACATCTGCAGTATGATATGACGCAAAATCTTAGCTTAGCTAATAATTTATGAATTATGTGCATATTTGTTTAAGAAATGCATTCACCGTTATTGAAGACATATTTCACTGGTCAAAATGGTTGGAGAAATATGTAATAATTATTATGCTCAATGTGTAAATCCCCAACGTTATACAGAAAACTACATTAGTATTCGGCATTCAGACATTTGGAATTAAAATCGAGATAGGTGAGAAATGTGGCTGAGAAAAAGTGAAGATTGAAGAACAAATTTCAGACAACTCGGATAAGCCATCAAGTTATTTGGGACAAGATTAAAACATTTCGTTGGTTGAAATTTTTAATTGAATAATATACCTATTTAAGGATAAATAACACAAACAAACTTTTTTCAGAAATCAGCATTATTTTTCATAGATTTACATTTAAATTGACAACCTGAATAATGTTTACCAAGTAGAGTGGGAGAATTTTATAAGATTTTGTCATAAAGTTAAAAAATTGTGCAAAATTTTGTATGGAATTATATAGAAGGCAAAATAAAATCTCAAATCTAAGCACCAAGGAAAACCTACGATTTCTTTATATTTCAGGGATTTATTATTTATATCAATACAAATCAAAATCAGTCAAAAAATATATATCAACCCGCGCATCCATTTTTTGTTTGTGGTAAGTACCCTTAATCAACAAACTTTGTATCATCTCGTATCCTATTTTCGACCATATTGTATTACCGAACAATTTTCCCCATTATGCACGGTAGAACATAATTTTTTTGTTTGCTAACCTTGGAAAATACTTTTGAAGCACAACTGTAGTGAAAATACCCAAAATAATTAATTCAACGGAATTCCCCCGATGGTTTTAGTTCGTTGTCAGAAATTCTAGTCTTTTCACTAATGCACATTTTATCTGTTGATTAATTAAAGCCGTAATCGGTTAATTACAAAGATTTTTTGATGACATTTTTCCGAAAGAAATTTAAGATCTCTGTCAACGATATGCATGAATATTGAAATGAATGGGTGGATCAAACGAAATTTTTTCTTCCATAAATATGGCCACTTTCTAACAGATTTTTACTGAAAAATGCTACGTAATTTCATTGATTTTTTGTGGAAAGACACAGCTACTGACAGATGGGTTCAACCAACGAATAAAGGTATTTGCTACCAAAATATGCAACTTGTTAATTTTTTTTTTGAAAGAAAGACAATCGTATTTTTATTGTTTGGGAATATCCAATGGATATTTATAGCCAATACTGATTGGGCATTGATACTATATTCAGGGCGAAAACATAAGACGTTAATATTTTTGTAAAGAAAACTGCACCCTTTCCATATTACGGCATATGAATAAAATAGTTACACAAAACTGCAATATGGGTTATATCATTTTATTTATAGACACATATGCTAACATTTTAAGTCCATATTTGCTTAGATTCTACAAAGTTTGCAATAAATTTATTTAATAAATAACATCTAAATAGCTAGAAAAAACAACACGCCAGGATATTATATTACTGTACCAGGTATCCTGTAGAATTTCATGAGAAAATATGGATAAAAATTAACTATTATAATAATTTTCTATTAAAAATCCTTGATCCGCGCCTTTTCTTTCACATGCTTACGCACTCGGGTAGAACCAAGGTAGGTTCTTGTATATCGCGTGTTATCCGCTATGGTCAGTTTAACAATAGACCCTAATTGCCTTTTGTTCTGGGCTCGCGTATTACGAGTGATGTAAGTTGCAAATATACAAACTATCTAACCACTCAGAACAAGGAGGATTTTTTACAAAGCTCTATACATCACAACAACTTTTTCAATAATCAAGAAGAAAGAATTCATGCTTTTTAAATAGAAAAAAAAAATGTTTGAATTGAAAACTGTAGTGCATAGATATTTTACTAGAGACACAATGCATAAACTGATAAAAATAGGAAAAAAAGTACATGTATACTAAATCAGATAACAAAAATTGAATTAATCCAGAGAGAGAGAGGTGCAGAGAGAAAAAGAGAAAATGATTTAGCAATTTGTAAGATACAGTTAAATCATAAGAATAAAACACACAGAGAAAAAATGAAAAAGAGGATAGAGGATACATCAATAAACAATAATGGATCATACATTAAGTAATTACAAAGTAGTATTTTGTAAAAAGTTATTGGAAACTTGAGATACATGTGCAGTCTTAATTAAGTTCATCCGGTCCACATCAAATAGGCCTAATAGGAAGTCCTTCAAATGGGGGAGTTTGGGAGGGGGGATTGTTGATTCATAAGATAAGATGTAATGAAAATAATATCGTTTTAAGTAAGTTCGAAGAAAAATTTCATTCAAAATCGCGCCTAAAAAATGGATTACATAATATATTGAATGAGGTAATAGGATGTAATATTTAAGTTTTATCGATGTGTAAGTAAATAAATATTTTGTTGATTGAAGCAGTTTTTCCAGTTTGTCAGCATTGGTTATCTTTCCTATTAAGGATTTTTTTGGGTATGTTTTCCTCCTTAAATGCGTCCAGATCACAATACCCATAAGTGCAGACTCTTGGATAAAATTATCACAATAGTAAATAATTTCTATGTGTTTGTTTTAAATTTGCGTTGAGAGAATCAGTATCGCACGTCGGAGCAAAAAAAAAAATATGCTAAGGAACTACAGACAGACACGGGCCCTGCGTGCAAGTACATGAACCCTACATGTAGAATATATTTGTTTATTTTTTTCACAGAAACTCAGCAATTAAATATTGTATATATTGAACATGTTTGAGAAGGACGGTTTTCTGAGGAGCTGAAGACACAGGGCACAAGAAAGGTCCCTCACTGCTGAGTAATGTGCCGTGTAACAGATCAAAATAATTAAATAAAGAAAAATAATCAAACAAATAAATAATCAATAACAACAGAATATTGGTTGACGTTTGCATAAGAGTAAGAAACTTTAATAATTCCTATAGATTTGCGCATTGGTAGTTCGTCATGGCACGATTGCAAGGATCTGATGGCACGGAACTGATGGCACGGGAGCGCGAAAGATCCCTCATTGTTTCACAGTTTAGATGTAAATTTGCAATAATTCATTGTTGATTTTAGCATTTCCTAATTGAATTTAAAGTTCTCAAGGGGTCTTGCATGTAAAAGGAAAAAATAATATTTTATCAAATTAAAGCCGGTGAATTGCCCGGGGCCATCAGTTTCGTGCCATCAGATCTCTGCATTATTATACTCAAACGTGCCATGACCAATTTTAGGGGATCACGGTTGAATTTTATATTTAAACACTCAAGGAAACCTTGATTGTTTTTGGGGAGGGGGGCAATCGCACGACATTATTAAAGATGCATGAAATTTTTTGACAATATCAATGATTGGTATTGGATTTTCTTCTCTCTATTTTCTTTCTTCTTCTTTTTTTTTATCTTTTTAAAATATCATATCAAAGGAGGGGATGTCAGATATCAACATTTCTCATTGATGATAGATTGCATGAAGTTTGATTCGTAAAAAAAAATAATAAAAATATATTTTTTTTACGTTTACATAGATATATTAAGGGCCTTGTTGAAATTTGTAAGGCACTATGATAGTGCTATAAGCTAGTATTTAGACTGACAGAGAAAATAATATTTTTGAATACCCGGTATAAAAAATGTAACCGCGAGTAACAGAGAAAAATATATCAGTAATCATCGTTTTAACACTGACTTTTATTCTGTTGCTAAAAAATATTTAATTTTTTTTTTCAAAAGTAGTTTCTTTCTTAGCTAATTAAAGTCAGAATGTAATGTGCATGTAATCTTAACAGTGTCTGTAACAATTATTTGATATCAAATTTTTCGAGAGTATTTTTGTCAGGTTAAAAAGATTTCAGAAATTGGTAAATGTAGCATCGCTTGTTTACAAACGAAAGTGTGTACACACTATCGGCAGCGCCGGGAAATACCCCGAACAGTAAGACGACAGGTGTCTCTGCCGCCATGGACACTCGCGGACTACATGTATATACAAATATGCAATATTACGCAACATTGAAGTGACACGTGGATTCTAAAATATTCTCTCTCTCTCTCTCTCTCTCTCTCTCTCTCTCTCTCTCTCGTGTTTCAAGTAAAATGTACTTAAAAAAAATAAATAAAAAGTAATTGTTGAAATATTACAATTCATTGGTCGAAGTGAATTTAAGCTGGATCTTTCATAAATTTATACATTTTAGAATTATTAAACTGTACTAGTATAATCTTTCTTGAAACTTTTCATTAAATACTTTTGTTATTTAACTAAGCTCAACTCTTTTATAATTTTACTATTAATTATAGAAGAATGTTTTTGAATTGAAGGAAGTGTTACAATGCCATCAGTGAAAGATCCGAAGGTAATTCTTGAAAAAAAAATTATTAATATATAAGTCATACCTTATCAATAAAAAAATTTATTCATTTAAAATTGATTAAGGTAGACTCAACGCCACGAAGATTGCTTTTTTTTTACAAACATAACTTAGTCTAAGTCCGTTTTTAACTGTAAATTCATTTACTTTTATTTACACTTATCATTTGTGCAGTTTGATATCACACAATTCATTTTAACTTGAGATCATGATTTATTAAGAATTCAGATTTATAGATATATGCACACATAGATATGTGTGTGCATTATCAGTTCATGTGAAAAAATACAGAATTTATAAATGCCCTTGCAATTGTACATACGATGCTCAAATTGATTTTTTCAGATTATGTAAGATTAATTAGGATTATAAAACAAAACGATCCTTTAGAAATTTATTAATAAAAAAAAATACTTAGGCGAAATGGGAATTTTAGTATTTGTGAATATTATTACGGGTTGATATAAAAAATTAAATGATATATATATATTTTTTAAATTTAATTTAATAATTAATAGCAATTTATGAATACTGCGAATGAAATAATACATGTTATACCAAAAAATACTTTATGCTAAATGTATTAAATCTTCATCTTCATCTCCTTAATTCACCTGAGAGCTAACTAAGGCGAAACGGGAATGCTAAATTTTACAGTTAAGGCGAGATGGGAATAAACTGTATTATCTTGAAAAAAGGGGGAACAGACTTTTGTTACATTTGATTGTGATTGTGTGTTTAGATACAAAAAAAAATTAAAAAAGAGGAAAATACATAACTATACATGATTGAAATTTATCTAGTACATAATCACCGCATTCATAATTGTATCTAAATAAGTTAGAATAAGTTAGAACAGAGGTAAATGCTATCGGTTTTTAATTTACAAAAGAAAGAAAGCAGAAAATTTTCAGCGGATTTAGATAATTAAGTAAATTCAAGGAATTAAATTTCAAAATAAAGGTGACGGGGTATTTTTCAGTTTATAATACTGGTCCTCTGTACACGGAAACATAGAGAAATGAAATATTTAGTCATCTGAAAAAGATTATTGATTAAAAAAAAATTTTAAAAAAAAATAAGCCGTTTTAAATCAAAATCTTGTCTAGGTCTTTTCTTTTTTCTTTTAACGGGCGTGATATTGGAAATTTCATCTCAAAAATGCTTACACGGAAATACTTAGCATGAAAAATATAAATACAAAACAAAATTTTGTTGACAGAATTATTATAAAAAATTCAGTCATTTACTAGAATTAAGACTTTTTATCAAATAAAACTCAATGGGAAAAAGGAGAGTGTAAAACTGTGCAGTACAGTAATGTACAATTATGTGTACTGTGAAATACTGTGATGTACTGTAATGTACAGTATATGTGTACAGTGAATAATAGTAATGTACTGTGAAGTACAGTAATCTGTACAGCAAAAATCTGTGACGTACAGTGGAAAACAGTGACTGCGTACTAAGAAGTACTGTAGAGTACTGTGATGTACAGAGGAAATGTACTGTAAAGTACAGGGAGGTGCTGGGAAATGCTGTGATTCTGTACAGTGATGTACTGTAATGTACTGTGTTGTACAGAGGCAAGTACAGTAATTTACAGTGAAAGTACAGAGTCTATCAGAGATTTTCAGAGAATAATCAGAATATCAGGGAATTTTAAGTCCAGTAGTGTGACCTTTTTGCTACTATGAAACTTGGAGGCAATTCCGGTTGGTAAAATGGCGTGTCGAAAAAAAAGTCATGGTGATCCGATAATAAGATATCAATCAGAATTTTTTAAGTCATAGTTTATTTTAACTCAAAACAATTTGGTAAAATATTTTATCTGCCATTACTTCCACGAATATCAAGTGAAGTATCAACACAGACAAACGGGTCAATGTCGTTTGTGGCTTCAGAACGAGTCCGAGTATTTAGCACCATAGGCAACATATTTACATGCACAAGGGCTTGTCTGAAACCTGACTAACTGGATCGATGCTTTGATTTTTCTGAAGAAAAATATGGGCAAATAACATTAATCTTTCATACACTTGTCCATTCAAAGAATAAAAAAAAACAAGGATTTAAAATGTTTTATTTTTGTAAATTTATGCTGTAATCAAAAAATACTATCACCTCTTTAAAAAAAACATGCAAAAAGTAGTGTTTTCTCATTTGTCTGTATCGGCAATATGTATCGCATATCGCACCTCTGTATTGCAATATGTATCGTATCGAAAAATTTCTTTCAATACCCAGCCCTACTGACGTGACCCTCTATGAGATGTTGTTAGATGTTAGTGTAGCGAGTATGCAAGCGAATCTAACATCTTATTTTAATTAGATTGTCTGTAAGTTTGCCAGTCTGTTGTTCGGTTGGTCCGTCACAAAAACTTTAACCTTAGTCATATCTTTTGAATGAGAAGAGATATAGGACTTTCATATTAACACATGTGCATTACCTGTGATAAGACCTTTTTAATTAGTACACTATGATTTTTGACATTGAAGTTTGACATACTTTTAAAAAACTTTGAATTGGCCATAACTTGTGAATGAGAAGAGATAGGACTTTCATATCAGACATGTGTATTACCTGTGAGTCCAAGACCTTTCTGAATACACTATGATCTTTGACCCCTTAACCTTGAAGTTTGACATACTTTTCAAAAATTAAAACATATTACTTTGAATCAGCCATATAACTTTTGAAAGAAAATTAAGAGAAAGAGCTTTTATATTAAGCATGTGTATTGCCTTTGACAAGAGCATTCTAAATACATTATGATTTTAAGCGCACCTCATCAAAGTTGGGGGAGCTTATGTGACACCCTCAGCGTCCAAGATTAAGGTTTTTGGAGCTTTTTCCTTTGTAAGCAGTTCTCTGCCCTATATTTATCATACATGCAGGGAACATATGCTTAAAGCTGAACACGACTCGTAAATAGGCATACACCATTTTCTATATCATTATCTACAATACATCAACACCAGGGTATACTCTTCAGATTTGTCACAACTGACTGCTTTATTGTCACGGGAATCGGTGCCGAATGGTGACCTATATCATTCTGTGTTTGTATACTGCACTGACCTGTACAACTATAATTGTAAGTTTATTTGGTATCTTACTTTCCTGCAGTAGTTGAAGACTGTGTAGTAGCTACCCCATATCATACTGTTGGTAATGTGTAGATACCAGATGGGGTGGTCATAATGACACGAGGGAGCGTAGCATGTTCAGAAGTAAATCTGTATATCAATCAAATATATTCTATACCCGCAAATATGGTAAGATCCAAAACACCATTATGGCTGCAATGAGTGAACATTGATCCTGATCAAGTGTGAACTTGCATAGCGCTTGATACAGGCATCGAAATTCAGCTTTGTGTACTGCTTCTGTTTTAATTCAATTGAATAGTGTTTTTTTTAATTATAATAACTTCTTTGCATAAAAATCACTTGCCCAATCGGACAAGACACAAGTACCCAGCAATATTAACTTGTCTGTAATTTTTTTGGTACCGAACAAGCGACAAGCATTATGTTGAGCCCTGATGCTATGATTTCTGACCCCTTGACCTTCACAATTGACCTAATTTTTAAAAAGAAATTAACTTCATTGATATGTTCTGAATGACATATAATAGGGCATTCATATTTGACACAATGTGTCATCATTAAAAAATGACATCTCACCCACAAAGACAGGGAGACCACAATTCTTTAAATTTGCTTGTTAGTATTAACTGTAAACCAACATTTATTCGTGTGCAAGAAATATTTGTGAGTTTCGCGACCTGCTTTAAGTCGCTAATTTACATGTAAATCACCACTGTGACATAAACCTTTTATTTTGCTTTGTTTTTGTAGAAAATGTTTCCTTATTTGTGAAAATTAATTGCTGCAGATTGATTTCAAATTGATGAATCAGGATTAAAAGATGACGTGAATAACAGTTGGTTTACAACATTACTTCCAGTTGATTGAATTAATTATTTATTACGTAGACTCTCTTAGTTGTTTTTATTTATTAATAACATGTTTTGCCTGTCTTTCCTTTGTACATCAGAAATGGCTGACCTTGATGCCTCGTACGAGTACACGGAGGATGCAGAGTAAGTATATACTGCTTAATTGTGTTCATATTTTAATTGAGGAACTTTAAGTTTGAATTTCTGATTTCATGTTAAAAAAAGACATATGCATTTAAAAAAAAATTCAGCATTGTTAGCTTGTTGTCGATCAGAGACCATAAGAGCTAATGAGATAGTAAGGACTGTCTTTGTTTATATGCCCATTTAGCAGCATCTGTCTGTCTAGCTGTCTGTCTGTCCATCTGTGAATTATTTTTGAAAATGTTAATTATTTTTCCTACAGTTTAGGTTTAAATTTCAGCAGGTATTTTCCATATCATATAACATATGAAGAGGCCCAGGCCCTTGAAATTGGAAATTTTATGACTATCAAACATTAGGAAAATTTTTATGTACTTTACGAGGGTTGTCCCAGAAAGTTGTAGACAGGGATAACAGTTTAGTTTCTCTTTGTTTAATTAAATTTCTTTTCTTGTCATAGCAAAAAAGTAACATTTTATGATCATGCATTTCAAGTTTTCATGATAATATCACATCTAATAGGAAAATTTTGTAAAAGTGAGAGAGAATGCAAGTGTACACTGGCACACGAAAGCACCGGGCAAGTGTAAATTACGTTTCTTATAAGTTTTACCTGCATGATCTCTTTGTCTGCTTCACTCGCGTCTATTAACATTCAATATTTTTTTAAGTGATCGACCACTCTTGACTAAGAGATTTATTTAATATTACTACTATCAGTTTGTTTTTTATTTGATTTTTTAAACAGATTCAAATTTCAGTTGAAAGTAAGGCCTTAGGCTAGAAAAAAAATATGTTTGTTTCCGCTTTCCCGACTGACCCTAATTTATAGTGCCGACCCTAAATTTTTTTTTAATGCTCTTGTCCCATGAAGTGCAAGATTTCACCCAGGGAATTATAGTCTCCAACTTTGCAAGCTTTTCAAGACAGAAAGAAGTTTGGGTCACCTTTCTATTATAAGTTTACGTCACAGAAATGCTTGAAAACACAATTTCTTTTGTCATTAATGTTACTTCTAAGTTCTATACACTTTTTCATTAAAGAAGCAAAAAAAAAATTTTTTTTTTCAAAAAAAAAAAATTTGCCTACCTACCTACCCTATATTTTTTCAGCCTGAAAGCGGAAACAAACATATTTTTAGCTCACCTCAACGAAGTATGTGATACCCTCGGCGTCGGCGTTTGTGTCGGCGTCCCAGGTTAAGGTTAAGTTTTTGGAGCAGTTTTCTTTTTAAGTACTTCGATGTCCTATATTGATTAGACATGCATGGAAGATGTTGCTAGTGTGTTTCATTGTACCAGTCAAAGTTTCAGATGCTGCAATTTCAGCAAAGGAATGACCAGGTTAATGTTTTTGGTGCAGGTTAACATTTTTGGTGCAGTTTTTGGTGTAGGTCTCATTTCCGAGTAACTATAAGCCCTATGTTGACCAAACTTACATGGATGATACATCTTAGGATGCATACTACCAGCTTTGCTTCGGATGCTGAATCTGACCTACATTTTCCGGTTGAGTGAACAGGTTAAAGTTTTTGGTGAAGGTTTCATTTCGAAGATACTTTGAGCCCTATAATGACCAAACTTGCATGGATGGTACATCTTAGGATGTATTCTACTAGACTTGCTTCGGATGCTGAATCTGACCTACATTTTCCGGTTGAGTGAACAGGTTAAAGTTTTTGGTGCAGGTTTCATTTCCAAGTTACTATGAGACATATAATGACCAAACTTACATGGATGATACATCTTAGGATGCATACTACCAGCCTTGCTTCGGATGCTGAATCTGACCTACATTTTCCGGTTGAGTGAACAGGTTAAAGTTTTTGGTGAAGGTTTCATATTGAAGATACTTTGAGCCCTATAATGACCAAACTTGCATGGATGGTACATCTTAGGATGTATTTTACTAGACTTGCTTCGGATGCTGAATCTGACCTACATTTTCTGGTTGAGTGAACAGGTTAAAGTTTTTGGTGCAGGTTTCATTTCCAAGTTACTATGAGACATATAATGACCAAACTTTCATGGATGTTACATCTTAGGATGCATACTACCAGCCTTGCTTCAGATGCTGAATCTGTCCTACATTTTCCGGTTGAGTGAACAGGTTAAAATTTTTGGTGCATGTTTCATTTCCAAGGTACTATGAACCCTATAATGACTAAATTGCATGGATGGTACATCTTAGGATGCATACTACCAGACTTGCTTTGGATGCTGAATCTGACCTACATTTTCAGGACGAGTAAACAGGTTAAAGTTTATGGTGCAGGATTCATTTCCAAGTAACTTTGAGCCCTATAATGACCAAACTTGCATGGATGGTACATCTAAGGGTGCATTCTACTAGGCTGGCTTCGGATGCTGAATCTGACCTACATTTTCTGGATTAGTGGAAAGGTTAATTTTTTTATACAGGTTTCATTTGCAAGTAACTTTAAGCCCTATGTTGACCAAACTTGCATGGATGATACATCTTAGGATGCACACTAATGGACTTGCTTCAGATGCTGAATTCGACATACGTTTTCTAGATAATAGACCTCGTAAAAGTTATGGGTGCAAGTCTATCACCAAGAAACTATAAGGCTTATATAAACCAGTAGCACAAATGATGCATCAAGGGATGAAAACTCTCAATCTTGCTTCAGATGCTGGATTTTAATTACATTTTCATGATGAAGAACTAGTTTTAAGTTTTTATATAGGTCTATTCAAAAGTATCAAAATTGCATAAATTTTGCATTTTTGGATGTACACTTTTTGTTGGTTAATTGTGTGACTTAATTTGCCTTACTTAAAGACAACACACGTTGAGGTGAGCTCTGTAATCTCTGATTACCTATGTTTTTTCTAGGCCTAATAGTCAAAACGCCTTATATTGTAGGCAGTAGAGAATATACATGCAGTCACATTGTTTGAGGTCATTTGCGTCCAGATTGTTCCCAATTGATTGTTCTACATTTAATAAACAGTACTCTCTACTAGTCTTCTTTCATGCCTACATTTAATAAACAGTACTCTCTACTAGTCTTCTTTCATGCCGTAACTATTTTGGTATAAAGGAAAAAACTCTCATTGAATAATTTGTCTATTTTTTTTCTTCATAACTTTTCAAAATTTTATCATAACT
The DNA here is from genome assembly GCF_032062105.1 of Saccostrea cuccullata. Taxonomy (NCBI): domain Eukaryota; kingdom Metazoa; phylum Mollusca; class Bivalvia; order Ostreida; family Ostreidae; genus Saccostrea; species Saccostrea cuccullata. The sequence continues at coordinate 16,579 of NW_026925117.1, forward strand.
TATTTATCAAAATCTGGCGTGTTAATGTCATGCACTTCTGTACTCTTTTTCCCATCTCTGATGTATATATGAAGCATATCCAAGACATTTTATTACGTCTTTGTGTGCCAGTTAGTACACATATGACGACAACCACTGGTCCAGAAAAGCTGAAATTTATGTGAAAGCTTTCTTGAGTAATGTATATTCTAATTGTAAAAATCATGACCCCCAGGGATAGAGCAGGGCAATAATAGGGAATCCAAGTTCAGCATAGAAATATAAAAATTTAAATAGGAAAAATCTTTAAAAATTTTCTTTTCAAGAACCACTGGGCCAGAAAAGCTGAAACTTAATATGTGAAAGCATTCTGGAGTATTAATGTATATTCTAATTGTAAAAATCATGACCCCCGGGGATAGAGCAGGGCAATAATAGGGAATCCAAGTTCAACATAGAAATATATATAGGAAAAATCTTCTTTTCAAGAACCACTGGGCCAAAAAAGCTGAAACTTATGTGGAAGCATTTTGGGATTGTATTCTAAATTGTTAAAATCATGACCCAGCCCTGAGGGTAGGTCTGTGCTACAATAGGTATTATTGTTATACCTTTAAAAATGTGTTCCTATGCAAATCTATACAAAAAAATGTCAAACATTTTTAATGTTTTGCTGAGCGGGCATAAATAAATCGATGTTGGACCGCTGAGTGAGATGTTGGACCGCTCGGGGAGATGTTGGACTAACGGCCTCAGGCAGACAGTTTGGTTCTTGGGTCTGACAAAACGCATGTTGCCCTCGAACTCAGTCAATAAATGTATATTATTAGATGTCTGTCCATAACATATTTGAGAAATCCATTTTTTAGGTCACCTGAGTAAACTCAGGTGACCTATTGCTATCTGTTTTCGTCCGTCGTCGTTCGTCGTGCGTCGTGCGTCGTTCGTCGTTTGTCGTGCGTTAACATTTGAACATTTTCAGCTTCTTCTCTGCAACCACTGAACCAATTTCAACTAAATTTGGTACAAAGCATCTATGGGTGAAGGGGAACAAAAATTGTGAATTTCATGATCCCTGCCCCCCTGGGGCCTGAGGGGTGGGGCCAAAACTACTAAAATTAGTGCAATCTTTAAAAATCTTCTTCTTTACTCCTGGACATCTAGCAGTCAAACTGTTTGCATGATTGTAATCAGCAATGAGTCCTCTACCAAAATTGTGAAATTCATGGCCCTGGGGTCAGGGGTTCTAGTGCTAGGGCGGGGCTAAATAAGTAGGTAGTGAAAATGCATTATTTCTTTGAAAATCTTCTTCTCTGCTCCTGGGTATTAAATAAACCAACTAAGTACATAGTTATGATGAGCAAGAGTGCCTCTACCAAAATTGTGAATTTTATGGCCCCAGGGTCAGGGGTTCTGGTGTTAGGGCGGGGCTCTAGTGATTATATAGTGAAAATACATTAATTCTTTGAAAATCTTGTTCTCTGCTCCTGGGTATTAAATAAACTAACTAAGAGCATAGTTATGATAAGCAAGAGTGCCTCTACCAAAATTGTGAATTTTATGGCCCCAGGGTCAGTGGTTCTTGTTTTAGGGTGGGGCTCTAATGATTATATAGTGAAATGTATGAATTCTTTGAACATCTTATCCTTTGCTCTTGGTTAATATGCTAATGATCTAATTACATATCTAAGGCCAGGATTTATTTTATTTTCAGTTTTACAAACCCTCCGCTCAAGGTTTTGAAATTTCTTTCGGATGTCAAATTTGAGTCGGGATCGAGATTTCAAATTTACGAACTCGCACTTCCGGTTTTTAGACCTGAAACGGCGGGTAAATAAAGCTAGATCCAAGAATTTGGCATGGTTTAATGTAAAATTCATCGATAAGAGTGCCATTCAAAACGTTTCACCCGTTCAAAGGACAAATAAAATGCTGACGACTTTGTTGCACAATGACATGCTGGTGAGATAATTATGTATTCGTTTCAAAAGTAACTGTAAATTATTTTCCTCCCCCAGGTTTTAAACTGCCCGTGGTAGCTATTGCATATTGCCAGGGACATTGTTTAGGTCTCTGTTATAGCTTACAGTCTAAGCATCATTCTTCAGAAAATTGTTGCTTATGCATCAGATGTAATGAATAAAACTATGGGAGAAGTGAAGTCCATTTGAGGAAGAAATAAACAATAACCTGAAGTGAAGAAATAAAAAAAAATTCAACTGTTAAAAGGCAAGAATATACAAATATATGTAGTATCATTTGTATCAGCCAGAAAAATTATTTTACACTTAATTGAAAAAATGTTGACCCTACTCCCCAATACTTCCTGTCTGTTTTATGATAGGAATTATAATTTTAGGCATCAAGTAAATTTTAGAACAATGTCTACCCTTACCAAAATATTGACCTTCTGGCAACATCTTCTGGCTTTATTGCCGCAATATTGCAGCAACAGTCAGGAAATACATTGTTGCAATATTCCGGCTATAGCGTTTTTCGTATGTAAATTAGTTTTGCGGCAATATTGCCAGAAAGGGGTTGCGGCAATATTGCTGCAAATCATGACCCAAATATTGATCTTCTGGCAACATCTTCCTGCATTATTGCCGCAATATTGCGGCTATATCGTTTTTCGTATGTTAATTAGTTTTGCGGCAATATTGCCAGAAAAGGGTTGCGGCAATATTGCTGCAAATCATGACCAAAATATTGATCTTCTGCCAACATCTTCCGGCATTATTGCCACAATATTGCGGCTATATCGTTTTTCGTATGTAAGTTAAGATATTAATTGGTATTTAATGGAAATAATGATCTATCAATCTAACAATTAACAAACTGTGCTGAGGAATATAACAATTTAAACAATAGCAAGCCACAGGGTCAATAAGAAATAGCTACTTCTGCTATTCTTTGAACAGATAGAAAATTATATTGATCATCATAATGAAAATCAAGATATGTTTGTGAAACACTGTGCGCCTTGTGGCAATAAAGTTTGAAAAAGCTATTTATAGCATATGGGTCACAGTCAAGGTCACAAGATCATTGATCTTGGTGTCATTTGAAAGAACTTAATTGAAGTGGAGTATGCATACTAAATATGAAGTCTCTATCTCTTATAGTTCAAAATTTATGGCAGAGGATCAAAATGGCTATTTCTAGCATAGGGGTCACAGTAAAGGTCATATTGTCATTGACCTTGGTGTTACTTGAAAGAGTTTAATTAGTGAAGGGTGCATATCAAATATGAATTCTCCATCTTTTATGACTCAAAAGTTATGTCGAAGTTTCAAAAAATCTATTTTAAGTATATGGTCACAGTCAAGGTCCCAAGGTCATTGACCTTGGTGTTATTTGAAAGAGGTTAATTAATGAAGGGTGTATACATAATACAAGTTCTCTATCTTTTATTGCTCAAGATTTATGTCCAAGATTCAAAAAATCTATTTTAAGGATGTGGGTCACAGCCAAGGTCTCAAGGTCATTCAGCTTCAGGTGTTTTTTGAAAAAGCTTAATTAGTGAATTATGCATACTAAATATAAAGTCTCTATCTTTCATTAATTTTAAGTTATGACGAATATTCGAAAAAGCTATTTTTATCATATAGGTCACAGTCAAGGTCACAAGGTCATTGACCTTGATATCATTTGAAAGAACATAATTAGTGGAGTAGACATACCAAATATGAAATCTTTATCTCTCAATGGTTCAAAAGTAATGGTGAAGGTTCAAGTTTACAAACAGACAGACAGGACAAAAACAATATGTACCCCCGATCTATCGAGACAGGTATAAAAATGTTTATAGAAACAATATTAATATGCCACTGTGAAAATGTCCAGCAACTCTGCATTTATTTTCAAATAACATGCTTTAATTCATCTTTTCCTGCTACTCTAGGATATATAGACATACAAGTCTAGTATGCGTGCATCACAAGCACTAATTGAAACACATATAATTTTTCCAATTTTTATCTCCATTGAATCATTGACATCTCAAAAAGAATATTGGTTTTGACTCACCAAGTCTGATGATATGGAAAACGCTAGAGTATACACATTCCTATAATTCTGCTTAAATTCTTTTTTCTAGTCAGTCCACATAATGCAGTCTTACTACTCATCTTGACTAATCCCACTGTACACAATTAACAACTCTAATCAACTTGATACAAGTCAGTAATGAAGCAAAACATGCTTGCCTTTGAATTCCCTCCACTTTATTTAAAAAGAGGAAGTAAATGACTGAGCATGCTCAACAAATGGTTCATGGGTAATCCTAGATGTTGCCAGAAAGTTTTTTCTGGCAGTATTGCCAGAATGTCACCGGAAGTTGTTGCAGCTAGCGGTGATATTTCATTTTTTCTCACAGTATTGCCGGAATGTTACCAGAAGTTGTTGCCGCTAGCGGTGATATTTCACTAACCCAAAAAGCTTGTTTCTGGTGACAAAAATGTGTTGCCGCAATGTTGCCGCAATATAGCAGCAATATTGCTGCAATAATTTTACTTTGGTAAGGGTACACATTCACCTAACACATATTAAGAAAATGAAGATGTATTGAAAGACTTTTAAAGAATTGATTTTTAAAAATATATTTTGATCAACATCACAAAATTTATATAACTGGCCCAAACTGGCAGATGATGAAATAAGCAATTAAATGTTCTACTTTCCTATTTGTAAGCATTATGTGTCCAGTGGTAAAGAGCCTATTAGGATAGCATAAAAAAAGAATGTACAAATGTTAATAATTGATTTATCAAAAAAAATTATTTCCTTTTCCTTCGGGACTTTTTTATTCTCATGTTCATAACTCAAACCTAAACATAAAAAAAAATGCTGGCCTTATAATGAAGAAAGGGTCCTCTTTCAAAATAGATAATTTCAGGAGTGCTGGGTCAGGGGTACCAAGGGGGTACTTTGACTAAAAATAAATTAATGCTTTGAAATCTGCCCTTTGATAAGCAATGGTGCCTCTTTCAAAATTTGTGAATTTCATGGCTTTTGGCTTAAAACACGAACCAAATACAATCGCTGGAAAGTTGTTACATGATACTCAGGTGACCTATAAGGCCCGTGGGCCTCTTGTTTTCCCTTCCACTCTTGAAACTGTTCATAATTTTTAAAACATGTTTATCACAAAATTGCCATTCTGCACCAATATGTGAGGAATAGGTGAAAGGGACGAAAATTTCTCTGTATACAGAAATATACTACGAAAAAAAACTAATCTTTATCAATTAAATTCCCTTATTTCAAATTTGTCCACAAGCAACAAGAGAAATAAAACAATGACGGAGTTTGATCCTGGACTTGTGATTGTAGGTTTGAGGAGAGGTTTCGTTTGCTGACTGAGCGAGTGGAGGCACTCAGATCGTACGGACTAGTGGCCAAGGAGGAGCTGCGGCGGATGGATGAGGAGACCGAGGTAAACATTAACAGTAACGCAGCTCGTGTACTGGCCTCGGGATCATGAAACATCTTAAGCTTAAGTCAAAATTTTCATACTGTATTTAAATTTTATAGACGGGAAAAAGATCAAAATTGAAATGTGTTTTAATTTTGATTCATAAAAAATGTTACTTGCAAATTTTTAGATCAATTCAATAATTGATAAACATTTTACAGTTGATTGAAAATTTGACTTAAGTCTAAGTCTGTTACATGATCCTTGGGCCTGTTTACAAAAACAGTTTATGTTTCACGGGTGTATTCCAAGTACTGTAGATCACTTAATTTTGGCGACACCTTATTTTCCAAGTTAGACATTGACTCTTTATCAGCAAGACAAAATTTTCACGAATTTTGGTCTTTGATCTATATAATCTTAAGGAATTCTATTTTATGTGAGTTGAAATTTTCGCGAGCATACAGTCTCCTGACTAAAATGTGATTTACAGTTTTACTGTATTAAGAATAAAAATTATAATTTGTGTAAGTGCAAGGATGTGTCAATCAATCCATCCAGAAATACTAATACCCCATTCATACGACGAAAATTTACTTATGTGTGCAAATTTACCGGTACATATAAGTAAATCGACACACGTAAGTAAAAGTTAATTTGCTATGCGTTCAGACGAGATTTATGTTCTGTAAGTAAATCTTCATATTTTCATATAAACAATAAGGATATGGATAAATTCAGAATTGTGTTTTTTTTAATAGAAAAGGGGTATTTCCTAACTTTTAAGACTAACTTTTAAATCTTCATCAGAGAAACTGGGGGGTGGGGGGGGGGGGGTCCGTTCCACTGATTTATTGGTACATCTTAATTAATGACTTTAATTAGAAAGAATGGTATAAGAATTTACACACGAAAAAGGAAAACTTACTAAGATTATCAATATATGCTGCAATATTGACATGGGAAAATTTTGTTGCAAATTTGTAATCAACTATTTCAATGATAGAAAAATAGAACATTTATAAACTACATTTTGACAATTGTTCATATTTGCGATGGAATTTTATTTTGGTTTAATCTTAAAGATTTTAATGATATACTTATTAATCATAATAACAAATTTTAATAGCAAAATAATTTTCTCAAAAATACAGCTCATATTGTTTTATTGTTGGTATATGTTTTGGCTTCCGTCCCAAAGACTGTAGAAGAGCCGTTGTATGTAAAGAAAAATGTTAATTGCCATCTACTAGTTGACGTCTTCGGCAGAAATAGGACCATTTAAAATATATTTTTACTGTTTTAAAATCTACATTACATCAAGTGTGCGAGGCCAATATAAAATACCTGCTTGAACATTATATAATAATTAAGTATTTTCCAGTAGAATGAAAATGGTGATTGCATGATTGATTGATTGATTGATTGATTGAATATTGTTTAACACCGAGGTCGGCAATTTTTCAGCCATGTTTCGGCGGGTGAAAAGGATGAAAAAAATCTAACAGTGATCGATCTAAAAAATGTTTGAACAATACACATATGTTAAAAGGAAATTAAAATGAAACCCTGGACATTCTTGATGAGGTCAAGTGCCGAGGAGGTTACTTACGAATGCTTATTTTCACTAGTTTATCGAAATTCCTGTAACATTGAATTATTTGTGAGAAGCTTGCCTGAATTTAAAACAGAGAAAGGTATAAGAACGTCATCAAGAGCTAAACACTAATGGGTCCCAAACAATTTATGAAATGCATGGTTCTATTATAGCTCCGGCGCATTCCCAAGAAGAGGACTTGAATAGTAAAGACACTATTTATTGATCCTAAAGGGCACTTGTTTGCGACCTCAGCTATAACTTTAGAAACATAAACATTGGTTTGCCAGAAAGGGTACAAGATGCCCTCGTTTTTGCAAATTCGAAAATTTTTGTCGGAGGGATAATGGCTCCTTGTTTAATAGTTCTGCTTTCTAGCCACCAAGTCGCCCGCGTGGCACAGTGGTTAGAGCGTCTGCTCTAGAGTCGCGAAGTAAGGAGTTGATCCTTACGTCGTGGGCTCGAATCCCGTTGTTGGACGTGTAGACCAGTCCTTCAGATGAGACCGCGCATATAAACCGAGGTCCCGTGTCGCAGTAGGTGCTGGCATGAAAAAAATCCCTCCCTGCAGAATGGCTCTACTGTTGCCGAGTATAGGAAAAAAATTGCAGCTCTCCGCCGGCAATTCATGAGTGACAAATTCTCGAGAGGGACGTTAAACAATAAACAATCTATCAATCAATCTAGCCACCATGTTTACGGACTGATATATTTACACGCCAATGCATACAAAACCGAAACAACACTTAAAATGGAAATTTATAAAATAAAGAAAACAAAATACATACATAAGTAAACTTGCTGCGTGTTCATATGACACAATTTACACACATGAACTAATAAATTGCTACAAAGTGTATGCAAAAGTTAATTTACACCTAGTCCTGACCAGGTGTAAATTTACTCAACTGTGCAGAATTTGCATATGAGTAAATCAGTTCAGGCAAAAATTGCACATGTGAGTAAATTTACTCGTGTGTAAAAAATACTGAGGTATGCAAATCATGTCATATGAATGGGGTATAAGTTTCAATTACTTTGAGATGAAAAAAAATATTTATTATATTTTTGTGTGAAATGCTATTTGAAGTTAATATTTTTTCTAAAAGTTTCTGTATAATATTACAACTAATATACAAAAAATTTGAGAAAAAATTAACTTCAAATCTGTGTCTATGCAGTGCTCCAAGTTGCTACTTAAATGGTCGCATTTGCAACCTAAAATTTGGATTTGCAACTAGAAATTAAAATAGCAAATTGACATTTTCGCAACTTAGAAAATTTGGGCTGGCAACATCCATCTTTTAATGATCGAGATCGAGATTTACGTTTTCAAGATTCTCTATCAAGACAACTAAGAAGTTCAATTCAGAAATAGTGAAATTTTTTTGGCAGTTTTAAAAGTCAGGGTCTCTTATTAAGATATAATGTGCCAAAAAAAGTTGTTGAGGAAAGGTCTAAGGTAGTGTTAAAGATTCAAAATGGACAATCAAAGTTTTACATGTTTGACAAAGGAATATGTTTGGAAAATATTTAAAAAGTTTTCCTCCCAAACACAACAAAGCCATAATCAGTCATATTTATGTGGACGCATCCTTAGGCAGTGTAAATTCATGATCCCCTGTGGTAGGGTGAGGCCACAATGGAAAGTTAAAATTTTACCCTTAGAAAATCATAATAATCATGTTTACTTAATTATGTTCAAATATATGTCTTAATGTATATAAAATATATAAACTGAAAGGAATAAAGCCCTATAAAATGTTTTTATACTATTTTATTCTAAGGAAGAGGAGGCCCCTCTCATGTTCTCTGAGGAGCCTAGGAAGCATGTTTGGCTTCAGTCCCCTGCAGCCTGCCCCCTTGAGATCTCTCTCCCGGACCCTGAGGCGGAGTTTAGGGCAATGCACCAGACAGACAGAGGTAGGAAGTCTTGAAATATTAATGTAACAAATGATTGAGAGAACACATTTCAGGGTTTGCCACAGACATTGAGTTTTAATTGCTTTACTACTGGAAATCATTTTTTTTTCAGGACACATTACTGTATTTTAATCAATAACAGTAAATCATTTTTAGCTCACCTGAGCTTTTCAGATCAAATTTTGTCAATCGTCTGTCCATCTATCTGT
>NW_026925118.1:0-25181 GCF_032062105.1 Saccostrea cuccullata
GTTTTAACTACAGATGTTAACTTTATACAGTGAGTAATGTGTACATCACACAAATATACAAAATACAAACTTGAGGAGGAAATTATTTAATATTACACATTTATAGCAATTAATTTTTTTTTTACAGGTAAAAGAAAATAAATTGTCACTGACTACTAAAACTTATGCTATGAAATAGGGGCACAATGACAATAAGTAACTTTACAACTTGAACATAATTTGGCTATTTAAAATTTTTATGCCCCCGGATCGATAGATCTGAGGCGTATATTGTTTATGTCCTTTCTGTTTATCTGTTCAGCTGTTTGTCCATCTGTCTATTGTCAATTTGAACATTCGCCATAACTTTTTAACTCTGAGAGGTAGAGACTTGATATTTGGCATGCGTACTCAACTTAAAAAGTTCTTCCAAAAGACACCAACTTCAATGACCTTGTGACCTTGACTGTGATCTACATGCTTAAAATAGTTCTTTCGAACTTTTACCATAACTTTTGAATCATAGGAGATGGAGACTTCATACTCGGTATGCATATACCACTGATAAAGTTCTTTCAAACGACATTGAGATCAATGACCTTATGACCTAGACTGTGACCTATATGCTAAAACAGTTTTTTTAACTTTGTTACCGCCAGCCGCACAGTGTTTCACAAACACATCTTGTTCAATACAAAAAAAGACTTCCTGATCAACATGACCAATTCAAATATTTGATACATATTGACATTGTATTGTAGCTCAAATATCAGGATAGATACATATCTGCCTTCTGAAAAAATTATATATCTGTTTAAAGCCTTAAGTACAATCTAGATTCTACTCGTAAACTAGACACAGGACAGTACTTGATAGGGAACAGCCTAACTAAGACTGCAAAGATAAAATCCGTAACCATGCATACTATTGTTTAAGAGTTGACTTCTAGATTGGTTCAAAAGTTGAAATACATGTACTACGTTTGAGTGAAGTACATTTGACTGATGATTTGAGTGGACTTGGTTATCAGTCGGTCAGGTTATATATGTACATTACCACACTGTTGTAAGCGTGAAGCTCTCCTGCTCGTGGCTGCTTGATCAAAAAATTTCCTAATCTTTATCTTGATGCCTCAATCTTTATTGTGACGTCATATGACATTGTAAGTGAACATGGGTTTCTTTCCATCCCAATTGAAATGAACAATTTACATTCATTCAACAGTGTTTCTTACACTGCGACTGGGTATCATGATCAAAGTAAAATATCTAACTTTGCTTTATTTGCAAATGGTCAGTATTTTAATGAGCTACAAAATATTAATGATCGAGCTACAAAATATTCTTTCTCATTTGACCACGGTCAGAATGGGAGAAGGTTGTACATTTTGGCCGTGGTTGCAACAATGGGTTATGTATACTTTGTGGATTAACTACTGAATACTGCATCTGCAGATTCTAAATTAAAAAAATAAATCATTTATTTTTTACTCTATTGTAAAAATTGACCTTTAAAATCACATGGGTTTACCATGTTTAAATGCCTTAATCGCTCAGAATTTTGAGTTTTTGATTTTTTGTAACACTAAATCTGTTTCACATAATCTTTACCATTTTTATATAATCTTATTTTTAAAAAAAACAAAAACATTGTTTACATACCCTCTGAGTGGTTGTAGTGACTGTACTGATGATCTATTGGTTCCTTGGATTACGACTTTTCCATTTAGGCTAAAGCATAATATTTTTGCTAAAATATTCACAGGACACGCAATAAATTTTCATCTGGATTTGACATAAACTTCATCATGTTCATTGTCCATCACGTTTCCATGCTTACACGTTGCACACACTAGGGCTATTTCACCTATTGAAATCGCATCACAAAAAGGATAAATCATCGCATTTTAGCTGCAATCAATATCAAATAACTATGTTACGATAACTTCGCAAGATGAAGATTTAGTGCATTTACTTCCAACTTCCACTATGTCGCCATTTTGTTTCTTTACGATTGCAATACGACAAAACGAAATTCGTTAAAAATCGCTAATTTTTTCGGTAAAAAGTGAAAACAGATAAAGGAAAGTCATTAAATACATATTACAAATAAAAGTTACACCAAAAATAATTTTTAATGGCTTAAAATAGCGATGCTGTTTTTTTAATTATCCACTTCCGGCAGGATAATCCTACTTCCGGTAGCATTACTAGCATTGACCTAGTTTCAAACCAGCATCAGGATAGGATCAAACCAGGATCAGGATAAGGATAACTAGCATCAAAATCAGCAAGCAAAGGAAGCATCAAAATCAGCAAGCAAAGGAAGCACCAAAATCAGCATTGATGCTGTAACAAAATTATTTCCCTGCACTGTATATGTAATATTTCATTGGATAACAACTTCGACCCTTTGACCTTGGAGTTTGACCTACTTTATCTTTGACGCTGGCCATAATATTTGAACTGTTAGGACTACGGCTTTCATACTTCAGATATGTAATCCTTCAGACAAGACCTTCCTCCAGAAATAAACAACTTTGACCTTGATCCTTGAGTTTGAGATTCCTTTAAAAAACTTAAACTTGTCCATAACTTTTGAACAGGTGGTGCTAGGGCTTTCATATTTCACATTATATTGCATATATAGCTTGTGAGAAGGCCTTACTTTGGATACCAACATTATTTGGCTTGCATTTAAGAAAGTTTAACCTTCGCTATGTTGCCATACGGGATCTTGAGAAAACGATTTTTCAAACATACCACCAAATTTTCACTAATTCCCAATCATCTCCCCTTGAATGAAGGCGTGGCCCTTCATTTGAAGAAACTAAAATCCTCTTCACTTAAGGATGTTTTGTGGCAAGTTTGGTTGAAATTGGCCAAGCTGTTCTTGAGAAGAAGTTTACAGACAGACGGACGCCGGACAAAATGTGATCAGAAAAGCTCATTAGAGCCTTCGGCTCAGGTGAGCTAAAAACTTCGAATTATAATGCCCGCCGTCTCAAATAGGTTCTGTCAGCTAGTCACATGTCATACCTCCGCTTGGTAACCCTGGAAATGCTTATGCAGCTGGGTGACAATGGTAAAAGGCGAGTCTTCGGCGCCTTTAAATACTAGTAACTGGGTATTGACAAACAAGTCAAAAAGAGTGTTAGGAAGGACAAATTGCGGTTCGTTCATGACATGACTGAAGAGGCGGAAAGAGCAGCCAAACAGAACAACATGAAAAAGCTCTATAAAATAACCAGAACTCTCGGGAAAAAATGTAAACACCAACAGCTGAGTGAGGAACAAACACTTTAAAGAAGTTCTAAACCACCAAGTCTTGGAAATAAACCACCAATGAAAGAATTTCACATCAATGCTGGACCACAATGTAGAATAGAAATCACAAAGGCTATAAAGACACTGAAAAATGGAAAGGCAGCTTGTCCAGATGGTATCCCTCCTGAGGCATTCAAAGCTACTCCAACAAAGGCAGCAGAGGTGTAATAACCACTTCTGCAAAAGATATGGGAAAAGGAAAAAGTACCAGATGCATGGAAAACAGGAAACCTGGTTAAACTACCTAAGAAAGGGGACCTGTCGCAGTGTGGAAATTGGAGAGGCATCATGCTTTTGTCCATTGTCAGTAAGATCCTTACAAGAATAATGTTGGAAAGAATGAAAGGAGCATTGGACAAGAAGCTTAGATCAGAGCAAGCAGGGTTCCGCCAGGACAGGTCATGCATAGATCATATTGCCACACTACGCATTGTTATTGAACAGTCCAATAAATGGCAGTCCCCTCTTTACTCAATCTTCGTGGACTTTGAGAAGGCCTTTGATAGTGTGGATAGGCCAACCTTCTGAACATTAATGAGGCATTATGAAATTCCATCAAAGTTCATAAGTGTCATCAGGATGATGTATGATGATGCCACTTATATTATCATTAATAAGGGGAAGCTCACAGATCCTTTCAATGTGGAAACAGGAGTAAGGCAGGGCTGCATCCTGCCACCTACCATATTTTTGACAGCCATTGACAGGATCATGCAGGAAACAAGAAAGGGCGGTAAAAGTGGAATCCAGTGGACCTTCACAAAACAGCTTAAGGACCTGGATATTGCAGATGACATTGACCTGCTCTCGCACAAGCTACAAGATGCTCAAGAGAAACTATCAAGATTGGCATCAGAAGCCCAAAAGACTGGCCTTAAAGTACTAAGAAAACAGAGGTGATGAGAATAAACAACAAACAAGAGACATCAATTAAATTAAATGGGGAGAACATCAAAGAAACTGACAGATTCACCTATCTTGGGAGTACTGTAAACAAGGATGGTGGAGCAGATGACCACGTCAAAAGCCGAATTCATAAGACAAGACATGCTTTCCACTCCCTCAGACAAATCTGGAATTCTAAAGCCCTCATCATCAACAGTAAAATCAGGATTCTTACCACAAATGTTGAAGCAGTTCTCTTGTATGGACCGAGACCTGGAAAGTAACTAAAACAATAAACAGCAAACTAGTCTTTTATATAAAAATGACTCCGCCATATTCTTAACATCAGATGGCCTGACAGCATATCAAACAAACAACCTATGGGAGAGAACTAACCAAAATCTTATAGATATTGACATCAAGAAGAAACAAGAGGCCCACGGGCCTTATGGATCACCTGAGGATCATGTAACAACTTTTGACAATTGAATTTATTTCGTGTTTTAAACCAGAGGCCATGAAATTCACAATTTTGAAAGAGGCACTATTGCTTATCATAAATTTCACAATTTTGGTAAAATACTCAATGCTGGTTACAACCATGCAAACAATTTGACTGCTTGATGTCCAGGAGTAAAGAAGATTTTTAGGTCACCTGAGTAACTCAGGTGACCTATTGCTATCCGTTTTCATCCGTCGTGTGTCGTGTGTTAACATTTGAACATTTTCAGCTTCTTCTCTGAAACCACTAGACCAATTTTAACCAAATTTGGTATACAGCATCTATGGGGGAAGGGGAACAAGAATTGTAAATTTCATGGTCCCCGCCCCCCTGGAGCCTGAAGGGTGGGGGGCCAAAACCACTAAAATTATTGCAATCTTTAAAAATCTTCTTCTTTACTCCTGGACATCAAGCAGGCAATCTGTTTGCATGAATGTAATGAGCATTGAGTCATCTACCAAAATTGTGAAATTCATGGCCCCAGGGTCAGGGGTTCTAGTGCTAGGGTGGGGCTATATAGATTATATAGTGAAAATGCATTATTTCTTAGAAAATCTTCTCTGCTCCTGGGTATTAAATAAACTAACTAAGCACATATTTATGTTGAGCAAGAATGCCTCTTCCAGATTTGTGAATTTTATGGTCCCAGGATTGGGGTTCTGGTGTTAGGGCGGGGCTCTATTGATTATATAGTGAAAATGAATTAATTCTTTGAAAATCTTCTTCTCTGCTTCTGGGTATTAAATAAACTAACTAAGTACATAGATATGATCAGCAAGGGTGCCTTTTCCAAAATTATGAATTTTATGGCCCCAGGGTCAGGGATTCTGGTGTTAGGGCGGGGCTCTATTGATCATATAGTGAAAATGCATTAATTCTATGAAAATCTTCTTCTGGGAATTAAATAAACTAACTATGCACATCGTTACGATGAGCAAGAGTGCCTCTTCTAAAATTGTGAATTTTATGGCCCCAGGGTCAGGGGTTCTGGTGTTAGGGCGGGGCTCTATTGATTATAAAAATACATTAATTCTTTGAAATATTTTCCTTTGCTTCTGGGTTTTATGCAAATGATCCAAGTATATATATTTATGATGAAGAAAGGTGCATTTAGCAAAATGGTTGTTTTATGCCCCCTGGGTCAGAGGGGGGGGGGGGGGTTACATAGTCTGAAAATAAATTAATGCTTTGAAATCTGCTCTTTGGTATTAATCAACCATTTTACGATAAAATTTGCTCAATTTTGAAATATGTGGCCCCTGGGTCAGTGGTTCCTTTGGGAGGAGGTGCACAACTGGGTATAAAGTGGAAGTGCATTTTCTCTTCGTTACTCTGATCTACCTCGGGGTATTAAGTAAATAGAGTAAGCATGCTAAGTTAATAATTATGATAAGCAATGGTGCCTCTTTCAAAATTTTGAATTATGAATTTCATGGTCTCTGGTTTAAAACACGAGCCAGATTTTTTTGTTTGAAAGTTGTTACACAATACTCATGTGACCTGTAAGGCCCGTGGGCCTCTTGTCAATGATTGCATTAATTTCAGTGGTTTTGGTCCCACCCCTCAGGTCCCGGGGGGGGGGCAGGGACCATGAAATTCATAATTTTTGTTCCAACTCACCCATAGATGCTGTATAAGAAATTTGGTTGAAATTGGTTGAGTGATTCCAGAGAAGAAGCTAAAAATATTCAAAAGTTTACGACCGATGTACGACAGACGACGACGACGGACGAAAAAAGATAGCAATAGGTCACCTGAGTTTACTCAGGTGACCTAAAAATTAATTATAATAAGTAACTTGTTTATAGATGGTTTCAGCGAATTAAAGCATTAATCAGACTCGCAAAGAAAAGAACTTAATTATTATAAGTAACTTGTTTAAAGATGGTTTCAGCGAATTTTGGAGTGATGGGTCAGCATAGGATAAGAAGACCGAAAGATGGGAGGTTACATGTATGTGGAAAAGTTCAATGGTGTCTGACGTTGTCCAGCAAGAGCCCAACGGGCGTTATACATGTAGGTCACTTGAGTTTCCAACAATTGACTTTAGTTCGTGTTTTAAACAAGAGGCTATATGAAATTCACAATTTCAAAGAGACACTATTGCTCATCCTTACATGTTCTATACATGTATGCACGTAGTATACTTTAAGTTTCATTTCTAATACTCGGAAGCATAGACGACCCGGGGGAAGAAAGAAAAAATACATTTCAACTAATCAGTAATAATCATGAACTCCTGACCCTGGAGCAACGTTTCACAATTTTTTGAAAAAGGGACCCTTGCTCATTTTAAATGTTTAATACAATGGAGCAGATTTCAAAGCATTAATTAATTTTCAGTAACATATAATCATTTAATCCTCCTACCGTGTACTCGTGTCCAAGGAGCCTAACACCCCTGACCCTGAGGCCACAGAGGCATCCTTTTTCATCAAAACTATATACAAAGTTCATTTGTTCAAAACCCAGGAGTAGAGAAGATTTTCAAACAATTCATGCATTTTCACTGTATAATAATTAGATCCCAACCCTTACAACAGAACACCTGATCCAGGGGCCATGAATTTAACAATTTTCGTAGAGTGCTTAGTGCTGATAGCAATCATGCCAAGTTTGGCGGCCTGATGTTAAGGAAAAAAATTGATTGATTGATACATTGTACATTGATTGTATATTGTTCAACGTATCTCTCGAGAATATTTCACTACCGCTTGACGGTGGAGAGCTGCAAATTTTGTCCTACATACTCGTCACTCAGGGCCATTGAGCACGGAGGGATGTTTTTCGTGCCAGCACATACAAGTACTGATACGGTCGCATGCGGGGGACCAGTCTCCACGTCCGATAGTGGGATTCGAACCCGCGACGTAAGGATCAACCTTTTTCTTCGCGACTCACAGCAGACGCTTTAACCACTGCGCCACACGGGCGACTCAAGGAGAAGAAAATTTTAAAAGATTTTAATGGTTTTAGCCCCACCCCCCCCAGGCCCCAAGGGAGAAGGGGTCATGAAATGAACATTTTTTTTTACCTCCCTCCACCCTTAAATGCTAAATGGCAAAATTAATTGAATCGTTTCAGTGTTTTCTGGAAGAAGCTAAATGGTTAAATGTTAATTCAGTACCTGACGCCGGACGAAAGCAGATGTGTAGCAAAGGTCACTTGCGTAAACTTGGAAATTTCGGTAAAGGGGTAATAAAATAACCAACAAGCAAAATGATGCCTTTTCAAGGGGTACAACCGTAATTGATAGATTTATTGGCAAACTATTTAGGGGACACAACTGTAATCTATAGTAAGTAAAGTACACTCTAGTAGAAGTATCCCCCTGTTCCTACGAGTCTGGTTCCATATAATTATAGTTTATATCATAATTGTGCCAATTCTTCCAAAAAGAGCTTTCCTAAGCTAGACAATATTTTAAACTGAATTTCCAAACAAAGAATTTCCATAAAGAAACAGATTTTTAAAAACTTGAAAAAGATTGATTGATTGTATATTGTTTCACGTCCCTCTCGAGAATTTTTCACTCATATGGAGACGTCACCGTATGCCGGTGAAGGGCTTCAAATGTACACCTATACTCGGCACTCAGGGCCATTGAGCAGTGAAGGTTCTTTATCGTGCCAGCGCTTTTAAGGTCATATCCGGAAGACTCGTGACTTTCACTTCTGGATGCCTAGCGCTTGGCAAAGGAACAGTCACTACCTATTTTTGTACGTCTTAGGTTTGACGCGGCGCCGCGAACGAGAATCGAACCCGGCCTCCCGATCACGAAGCGAACGCTCTACCAGCATATAATGTAGGCTACCTTGAACGGTAACATAAAAAAGAAATTTTCAACCTAATTTAGAAATGAAGGATAGAAATTTGTTTTCTATCATTACCGTATACCAGTTCAACCCAGGATTGCACCGATTCATTACATAATACGGTATTACTTTTACATTTTTTAATTGTTGAAGGGTATTATTTTCAGCCAAGTTTTGTGGTAAACACAGCATCTTCGTTAACAGACAAATTGGAGTATTTGTCAGCAAGTATCTAATGGATCGCCTTAATAACTGTTTCAGCACATTACAACATTTATTACTTCTTGTCTATTGCCAACCTTAATTTGATAACGTATCTCAGAAAAGATGGATAGACTTCTCCATTATTGAATATCTGAATCATCAAGGTTCGCAATTTTAGAATTGGCGTCTTGAGTGTATTTATGCCTGATCAGTGAAGCAGTTGAAAACGACAATTTGGAATCCTCAATAAGTGACCGTTGTATTGATGATTCTATCGTGCAAGACGTCGGAGTTTTATCGCATTCGGACATCTCGTGTAAAATGAGATGATATGTGACAAAGTGCTCGCTAATTATTTGCCTGATTTTCTGATCGAATCGATATACATTCCCATCCTGCCCATATTGAAATGTGCTGAGGTGTGATTTTATTTCGTCTTAATGAAAAGGATTCGGACTGATATTAATTGCTCTATGAAAGTTCATTACGTACTATTTTTGTTTATGTAGTTGGCGATTTTTAAGTTATTTCCCAAAAGTTATTTTTTAAAGTAATGACTGTTTCGAATTGAACATTCAATTCTTGCTATTTTAGAAAAACATAAAAGCAATTATGAAACAATATGCTTAAAACATTGCAGTATTTGTGGCCAAATTGTTGGTGATGTTTGAGTATATATACTGAAACGTAACGCCCTTATTTTAAGGGGGATTATATGCGGGTTTACTACTTATAACTTTATACCTTATAAAGTAAGAACAACAACTTTGCTAAATCTGTAACGCATAAAATGGTTGAATGATTTTCATACCATTACTGGAAGTTAATTTTGACCCTCTTAATAGAAATAAAAAAAAGTAACGTTTAATTGAACAGTTAACAATAATATGAGTTTTCAAGAATTAAAATTGTAGCTGTTAATCATAAGCATAGTACAATTATTCCGAAAGAAAGATCTTTCTTTCCGGATGTGATGCGATAAATTCAAAATTACTGAGAGCACACATTTTCATTGTTCATGCTGGAAATTCTAAAATAAAGAAAAAGGAGATTTGCAGTTGTAAGTATGAACTTCATAACGACTTAACAGACTCTTGCGTTTCAAAAGCATGAATGACAGTTCCTTGACCGGAAGTCCAAGGGTTACTACACTACGCCAGGCTGGTTAGAGAAAATTCGACCTCAGTATCTGAAAAACAGGCACTTAATTAAAAATGCCTAAGATTTTTTTTTTCATCGCAGATCAAGAGACTGATGAAGTTATAGAGTGTTTTGTCCAGAAATCGAGCTGCATTTGTTGTCGTATACATTTTATAAAACATATTTCTGGCAGTCAATCGCGGTAAAATTGAATGGTCGGAAGGAGGGATGTTATAAAAGTTATGCGATACTTTTAAAGTTTAAATATAACATTGAACCAGAAGTCTCTGTCGAGACTGTAGCTCTACTGGTTTATACTTAAAACAAAGGAAGAGAAAAGTAGCAGTTGGGACTTGAGACTTTAAATCAGCAATAAATGGAAAAATGATCCTTGCCACTCATCAAAATAAAAACTAATGCACAGAATTATGTATCTTAGTATAGTCTACTTGTGTGCCAAGTTATACTGAAATCAGACCAAAACTGCAGGAGGAGTAGCATTTTGAAAGAATTTCAGAGAAATTTCTATTTTTAGTAACCATGGCAACATTGTTCATTGAAATCAAAAACCGATGCACAGAATTATGTATCTTAGTGTAGTCTACTTGTGTGCCAAGTTATATCAAAATCAGACCAAAACTGTACGAGGAGTAGCATTTTGAAAGAATTTCACAGAAATTTCTATTTTTAGTAACCACGGCAACACCGTTTATCGAAATCAAAAACCAATGCACAGAATTATGTACCTTGGTGTAGTCTACTTGTGTGCCAAGTTATACTGAAATCGAATCATCAAGGACCAAATTGTAGGAGGAGTAGCATTTTGAAAGAATTTCAAAGAAATTTCTATTTTTAGTAACCACGGCAACACCGTTTTATCGAAATCAAAAACCGATGCACAGAATTATGTATCTTAGTGTATACATTACTTGTGTGCCAAGTTATACTGAAAAATCGGACTGATATAATTGTAGGAGGAGTAGCATTTTGAAAGAATTTCAAAGAAATTTCTATGTTTTTTTAGTAACCACGGCAACACCGTTCATCGAAATCAAAAACCGATGCACAGAATTATGTATTTTAGTGTAGTCTACTTGTGTGCCTTATAAGTAATATTGAAATTGGACCAAAACTCATACCATTAGGAGGAGTAGCATTTTGAAAGAATTTCAAAGAAATTTCTATTTTTAGTAACCACGGCAACACCGTTTATCGAAATCAAAAACCGATGCACAGAATTATGTATCTTAGTGTAGTCTACTTGTGTGTCAAGTTATATTGAAATCAGACCAAAACTGTAGGAGGATCCAAGGGTAGCATTTTGAAAAATTGTTTACAGACTTAATTAAAAAGACAGACAGACAGACGGACGGACGTAGAAACGAGCTGCATTTGTTACTATCGCATAAGCTCTTTGAATGGTCTCTGAGAGTAGATACTAAGTTTAAAGATAACATGAAAACAGTAAAACTGATACTCAGTTCACGAACTTTTTGATAACCCCCCGTAACCTGGTTTGGGTCAGTTTACGCTTTATAATCCGCGATGCGGATTATAAAAAAGCGTAAACTGACCTAAAGCAGGTTATACTCGATAATTTGGCCAAGAATTAGAGACATTCCTTAGAAGTTAATTTTAAAATAATTAAACAACTGTGGATGTAAAATTGTGGTGCATTTTATGAGTACAAATTTGCCGCTCAATAATACAACCAAAATGTGTGCTCTCAGTAATTTTGAATTTATCGCATCACATCCGAAGAGCTTAAAGAAAGATCTTTCTTGCTTCGTGAACAATTTTTAAATGCTACTCCTATTACAGTTTTGGCTTATGATTGACAACAGCTACAATTTTAATTCTTGAAAACTCATATTATTGTTAACTGTTCAATTAAACGTTACTTTTTTTTATTTCAATATTATTAAGGGTCAAAATTAACTTCCAGTAATGGTATGAAAATCTTTGAAATTTTATGCGTACAGATTTGTCGTATAAGTTGGCACACAAAGACTACACTATACATAATTCTGTGCATCGGTTTTTGATTTTATAACGGTGTTGCCGTGGTTACTAAAAATAGAAAATTTCTTTGAAATTCTTTCAAAATGCTACTGTCCTACAGATTTGGGTCCCGATTTCAGTATAACTTGGCACACCCTACACCAAATAAGGGCGTAAACGGTTTGCCAGTATATATATTCAAAAACATCACCAACAATTTGGCCACAAAACTACACTAAGATACATAATTCTGTGCATCGGTTTTTTTAAGCATATTGTGGTTACTAAAAATAGAAATTGCTTTTATGCAGTTTTTTCATTTAAAACTTGGCACACAGATTGGACTATACTAAGATACATAAACTGTGCATTCGTTTTTATTTTGAAGTGGCAAAAACATTTACTTGGGGAAATAAACCAGTAGAAAATCTCCAGACTACATGTTATAACAAAAATAGTACGTAATGAACATTCCTTCCGAGCAATTAATATCGTCCGAATCCTTTTCATTAAGACGAAAAAAAAAAATCACACCTGTTTTCAGCACATTTCAATATGGGCAGGATGGGAATGTATATCGATTCGTTAATCAGAAAATCAGGCAAATATTTTCTTTATTTTCAAGAATTTCCAGCATGAACAATGAAAATGTGTCTCATATCATCTCATTTTTATCCCGGGAAAGAAATGTTTTTTTCTTTTCGAATAAATGCTTATGATAAAACTCCGAAAACGTCATATTATTGCACGATAGAATAATCGTTACTTTTTTTATTTCTACAAAATTAACTTCCAGTAATGGTATGAAAATTCCAACCATTTTATGCGTTACAGATTTTCAACTGCTTCACTGATAAGGTATAAATACACTAGAAACGCCAATTCTAAAATTGCAATACCTGGATGATTCCGGAAGTCTATCCATCTTTTCTGAGAATTGAATGTTATCAAATTCAAAAAAAGGTTGGGGAAATAGACTTAAAAAGAAGTAATAAATGTACGTAATGTGCTGAAACAGTTATTGGCGATCCATCGATACTTGCTGACAAATAAGGTCCAATTTGTCTGTTTTACGAGATGTCCGAATGCGATAAAACTCCAACGTATGCACGATTTACCACAAAACTTATTGAGGAAAATAATACCCTTCAACAATTGAAGCCAAATTGCTGAATTTCCGAACCCGAAGTCTTCTCCCTTTGTATATTATGTAATGCAATCGTGATGCAATCTTGTGATGTGCTGAAACAGTTGTGGCAATGCCATCAAACTTGTATACGAATGCTCAAATTATATGTATAACGAAGATGCTGTGTTTACCAACAAACTTTGAAAATAATACCCTTCAAATTTGAAAAAATCTAAATTAGATATGTGATGAATAGGTGTATTTCTTTTTTATGTTACCGTTCAAGGTAGCCTACTGGTGAGCGTTTTCGCTTCGTGATATTGGGAAGTTCAGGTTCAATTCTGGTTCGCGGCGCCGCGTCAAACCTAAGACGTACAAAAATAGGTAGTGACTGTTACCTTGCCAAGCGCTAAGGCATCCCAGAAGTGAAAGTCACGAGTCTTCCGGATATGACCTTAAAAGCGCTGGCACCGATAAAGAACCTTCACTGCTCAATGGCCCTGAGTGCCGAGTATAGGTCTAAATTTGAAGCCCTTCACCGGCATACGGTGACGTGTCCATATGAGTGAAAAATTCTCGAGAAGGGACATTACAACAATATACAATCAATCAATCTTTTTCAAGTTTTTAAAAATCTGTTTTTCTTTATGGAAATTCTTTGTTTGGAAATTCAGTTTAAAATATTGTCTAGCTTAGGAAAGCTCTTTTGGAAGAATTGGCACAATTATGATATAAACTATAATTATATGGAACCAGACTCGTAGGAAAACGGGGAATGTTTACTAAAGTGTACTTTACTTAATACCGATTACAGTTGTGTCCCCTAAATAGTTTGCCGATAAATCTACCTCATTACGGTTGTACCCCTTGGAAAAGGCGCATGGTCTTCTCTTGTTGGTTATTTTATTACTCCTTTACCGAAATTTCCAAGTTTTTCGCAAGTGACCTTTACTACATTCTGCTTTCGTCCGGCGTCAGGTACTGAATTAACATTTAACCATATAGCTTCTTTTCCAGAAAACACTGAAACAATTCGATTAATTTTGCCATTTTAGCCATTTAAGGGTCAAAGGGAGGTGAAAAAAAAATGTTGGGATCTAGTGACCCCTTTCTCCCTTGGGGCCTGGGGGGGGTGGGGCTAAAACCATTAAAATCTTTTAAAATTTTGTTCTCCTAAGTAGCCCGTGTGGCGCAGTGGTTAAAGCGTCTGCTGTGAGTCGCAAAGAAAAAGGTTGATCCTTACATCGCGGTTTCAATCCACTATCGGACGTGGAGACTGGTCCCGGCATGCGACCCGTATCAGTACTTGTATGTGCTGGCGAAAACCCTCCGTGCTCGATGGCCCTGAGTGACGGTTTTGTAGGACAAAATTTGCAGCTCTCCACCGTCAAGCGGTAGTGAAAGTTGTTCGAGAGATACGTTGAACAATATACAATCAATGTACAATGTATCAATCAATCAATTTTTTTCCTTAACATCAGGCCGCCAAACTTGGCATGATTGCTATCAGCACTAAGCACTCTACGAAAATTGTAATTAGTGGCCCCTCGATCAGGTGTTCTGTTGTAAGGGTTGGGATCTAATTATTATACAGTGAAAATGCATGAATTGTTGAAAATCTTCTCTACTCCTGGGTTTTGAACAAATGAACTTTGTATATAGTTTTGATGAAAAGAATGCTGCTGGGGTCAGTAGGGGTGTTAGGCTCCTTGGACACGAGTACACGGTGGGATTAAATGATTATATGTTACTGAAAATTAATTAATGCTTTGAAATCTGCTCCATTGTATTAAACATTTAAAATGAGCGAGGGTCCCTTTTTCAAAAAATTGTGAAACGTTGCTTCCAGTAAGGAGTTCATGATTATTACTGATTAGTTGAAATGTATTTTCTTTCTTCCCCCCGGGTCGTATGCTTCCGAGTATTAAATGAAACTTAAAGCTATTACGTGCATACATATTGGACATGTAAGGATGAGCAATAGTGTCTCTTCTTGAAATTGTGAATTTCATATAGCCTCTTGTTTAAAACACAAACTAAAGTAGATTGTTGGAAACTCAAGTGACCTACATGTATAACGCCCGTTGGACTCTGCTGGACAACGTCAGACACCATTGAACTTTTCCACATACATGTAACCTCCCATCTTTCGGTCTTCTTCTCCTTCTGCTGACCCATCACTCCAAAATTCACTGAAACCATCTTTAAACAAGTTACTTATAAATGATTTTGTTTTCAAGTATTGAATTAATGCTTTAATACACTGAAAACCATCTATAAACAAGTTACTTGTATAATTAATTTTTAGGTGGCCTGGAGTAGAACTCATGAGTGTATTATTATGTTTTTCCCATCATCATGGTATATTAAGTACATCGGTCGTAAACTTTTGAATATTTTCCCTTCTTCTGGAATCACTCAACCAATTTCAACCAAATTTCTTATACAGCGTCTATGGGTGAGTTGGAACAAAGATTATCAATTTCATGGTCCCTCCCCCCCCCCCGGGACCTGAGGGGGTGGGGCCAAACCACTGAAATTAATGCAAGACATTGACAAGAGGCCCACGGGCCTTACAGGTCACCTGAGTATGTGTAACAACTTTCAAACAAAATCTGGTGTTGAACGAGAAAAATATCATGAAATTCATAATTCAAAATTTGAAAAAGAGGCACCCATTGCTTATGAAATTCATGCTTACTCTAAATTTTACCCGAGGGTGGGAAAGTAACGAAGAGAAAATGCACTTCCAGCTTATACCCAGTTGTACCTCCTCCCAAAGGAACCACTAACCCAGGGGCCACATATTTCAAAATTCACAATTTTTATCGTAAAATGGTTGATTAATACCAAAAAGAGGCACTCTTGCCCAGGGGGCATAAAACAACCAGTTTTCTAAATGTGCATAAATATATATTTATTGATAAAACCCAGAAGCAAAGGAAAATATTTCAAAGAATTAATGAAGGCCCCGTAAAAAATAGAAAATTCACAATTTTCACTATATGATGATAGTTATTAATTCCAGAAGAAGATTTTCAAAGAATTAACATTTTGCAGTTATATAATAGATAGAGCCCCGCCTGACACCTGACCCTGGGGCCATAAAATTCATAATTTTGGAAAAGGCACCTGCTAGATATATCTATGTACTTAGTTAGTTTATTTAATACCCAGAAGCAGAGAAGAGATTTCAAAGAATTAATTCATTTTCACTGTATATAATCAATGAGCCCCCGCCCTAACACCAGAACCCCAATCCTGGGACCATAAAATTCACAAATCTGGAAAGATTCTTGCTATAACATGATATCTGTGCTAGTTAGTTTATTTAATACCCAGGAGCAGAGATTTTTTTTTTTTTTTTTCTAAGAAATAATGCATTTTCACTATATAATCTATATAGCCCCACTCTAGCACAAGAGCCCCTGACCCTGGGGCCATGAATTTCACAATTTTGGTAGAGGACTCAATGCTCATTACATTCATGCAAACAGATTGCCTGCTTGATGTCCAGGAGTAAAGAAAAAGATTTTTAAAGATTGCAATAATTTTAGTGGTTTTGGCCCCCACCCCTCAGGGCTCCAGGGGGGCGGGGACCATGAAATTTACAATTCTTGTTCCCCTTCCCCCCATAGATGCTGTATACCAAAGTTGGTTGAAATTGGTTCAGTGGTTTCGGAGAAGAAGCTGAAAATGTTCAAATGTTAACACACGACACACGACGGATGAAAACGGATAGCAATAGGTCACCTGAGTTACTCAGGTGACCTAAAAATCTTCTTACTCCTGGACATCAAGCAGTCAAATTGTTTGCATGGTTGTAACCAGCATTCAGTATTTTACCAAAATTGTGAAATTTATGATAAGCAATAGTGCCTCTTTCAAAATTGTGAATTTCATGGCCTCTGGTTTAAAACACAAAATAAATTCAATTGTCAAAAGTTGTTACATGATCCTCAGGTGATCCATAAGGCCCGTGGGCCTCTTGTTTCTTCTTGATGTCAATATCTATAAGATTTTGGTTAGTTCTCTCCCATAGGTTGTTTGTTTGATATGCTGTCAGGCCATCTGATGTTAAGAATATGGCGGAGTCATTTTTATATAAAAGACTAGTTTGCTGTTTTAGTTACTTCCCAGGTCTCGGTCCATAGAACTGCTTCAACATTTGTGGTAAGAATCCTGATTTTACTGTTGATGATGGGCTTTGATTTCCAGATTTGTCTGAGGGAGTGGAAAGCATGTCTTGTCTTATGAATTCGGCTTTTGACGTGGTCATCTGCTCCACCATCCTTGTTTACAGTACTCCCAGTAGGTGAGCTGTTCAGTTTCTTTGATGTTCTCCCCCCATTTAATTTAATTGATGTCTCTTGTTTGTTGTTTATTCTCATCACCTCTGTTTTCTTAGTACTTTAAGGCCAGTCTTTTGGGCTTCTGATGCCAATCTTGATAGTTTCTCTTGAGCATCTTGTAGGCTTGTGCGAGAGCAGGTGGTCATCTGCAGATGTCCGGTCCTTAAGCTGTTTGTGAAGGTCCACTGGATTCCACCGCCCTTTATTTGTTTCCTGCGTGGTCCTGTCAATGGCTCTAAAAATGGTAGGTGGCAGGAGTGCAGCCCTGCCTTTTCTCCTCTTTCCACATTCGAAAAGATATCTGTGAGCTTCCCTTATTAATGATAATATAAGTGGGCATCATACATCATCCTGATGACACTTATGAGACTTTGATGGAATTTCATAATGCCTCATTAATGTTCAGAAGGTTGGCCTATCCACACTATCAAAGGCCTTCTCAAGGCAAAAATAAGAGGGGACTGCCGTTTTATTGGACTGTTCAATGACAAAAAATAGTGTGGCAATATGATCTATGCATGACCTGTCCTGGCGGAACCC
The DNA here is from genome assembly GCF_032062105.1 of Saccostrea cuccullata. NCBI lineage: Eukaryota > Metazoa > Mollusca > Bivalvia > Ostreida > Ostreidae > Saccostrea > Saccostrea cuccullata. Next base: position 17,874 of record NW_026925118.1, read on the forward strand.
TGCTTGCTCTGATCTAAGCTTCTTGTCCAATGCTTTTCATTCTTTCCAACATTATTCTTGTAAGGATCTTACTGAGAATGAACAAACGTGGTGCCCCTGCTATTTCAAAGCACTCAACAGTCCCTTTACTAGGTAGTCCAACCAGGTTTTTATCTTTTTCCATGCATATCGTATTTTTTCCTTTTCCATATCTTTTGCAGAAGTGGTTTGCCTTCCCTTTGTAGACGTTTTCAATGCCTCAGGGAGGGATACCGTTTTGGACAAGCTGCCTTTCCATTTTCAGTGTCTTATCCCTTTGTGATTTATCTGCATTTGTGGTGCAGCACTGATGTGAAATTCTTTGACTGGTAGTTTCTTCCAAGACTTGGTGGTTCAACTTTTTGAAGTGCTTTTGTCCTCACTCAGCTGTTGGTGTTTACATTTTGCCCCAAGTTGGTTATTGTGTCGACTTTTGGTGTTTCTATCTTTTAGCTCTTCTTTCCACCTCTAAGACATCATGTCATAAAAACAAAGGCAAGGTTAACACACTGTTTTGACTTGTTTGTGGAATTGCAGTTTGTCATCTGAAAACAAAGACACTTCCGTGTCACCCAGCTGGTAAGCATTTCCAAGTTCCGAAAGGGAAGTAGCATGAGCTAGCTGACGGAACCTCTTTGAACAGCGGCATTGTCATTTGGAAACTGTCACTTCACTGAACCGAAGGCTGCTGATGGACTTTTGTTGATAGCATTTTGAGGCATCCGTGTTTTGTGAACTCTTGTCAAACAGCTTTGGCCATTTCAACCAAAAATTGAAAGCATGTTAATGAAGAGTTAGTTTCTTTCAAATGGAAGCACCTTCATTCGGGAAATGAGTTGAAATAACTGAAACTTTGGTGATGTTTGAAAAATAGTTTTTGTCGAAAGTGCCGCTATGGCAACATGGAAACCGACTTTTCTGAAATGTAAACTTGAATGATGTTATATCCAAAAATGAGGCCTTTCTGAAGCTATATGCAATATAATGTGAAATATGAAAACCCTAGCACCTGTTCAAAGACTATGAAGAGCAAGTTTAAGTTTTTGAAAAGGAATATCAAATTCAAAGATAGAAGTGAAAGTTTTTATTTTAGAAGAAAGGTGTTACTGAAAGATGATATCTGAAGTATGAAACCATAGTGTTGACAAGTTTCGAATGTTATAACCATAACATGAAAAAATGAGAGTTAGTGAACTTGAGAGATTCAAAAGATTGGAACTTGTTATCAATTGAATGCATGTAAGATACAGGGAAGTGACTTTTGTTGACATAAATGTTGGTTTTTGCATATTCCTTGCTTGTGCTTGTTGATGCTTGCCTTTGCTTGCTAATTTGAGTGCTCACTGTGTTCTCCTTGAGTGCCTTGACTTTAATATCCTCATGCTGATTTGAAACTAGGTGAATGCTAGTAATGCTACCGGAAATAAGAAGTTATATACAAAATGAGTATTTAAAAAAAACGGCGTGGCTATTTTAACCATGGGAGAAGCTTTTCTTTTTGGCATGGTTTATTTGTAATATGTTCTAAATCATTTGTTTTCTGTTTTAGCTTCAAAAAATTAGCAATTTTAACGAATTTGGTTTTCGTGTATTGGAATGGCTCAAAAAAACAAAATGGCGACATAGTGGAAATTGGAAGTGAAAATACACTGAATATGCACTGCAAAGTTATAGTGACATTGGTTCTTTGATATTCGATTTTGCCGGTTGAAATGCGATGAGTTTTTGTACTGTTTTTGTGATGTGAATTTGAATAGGTGGAGAATGGCCTAGTGTGTGCAACATGAGCATGGAAACATCTCAATGGACAATGAAGGCACTGATGCAAGTTTATGTCAAAATGCAATGAAATGTCTTGCATATTGAAATATTTCAAAATTTTATGCTTTGCACTGTAAATGGAAGGTTGGTAATCCAACCGATTTGGTGGTCGGCTGAGTAGCTCCGACCACTGGAGGGTATGTGGACAATGTTTTGTTTTTTTAAAAATGAGGATTATGTGAACAGTTATGTGAAACAAGTTGGCATGTTCAAAAAATCGAAAACTAGAAAATTCGCAGCGATTCAGGCATTTGAACATGGTAAACCCATGTGATTTTAAAAGTCAAATTTTCAATTCGATTGAAAATTTAAATTTTAATTTGACAAATATGCAATGCGGTGTTTGTGTTAGTTAATCCAAGATATATCAATTATTAAGTTAACCCAACTTGTTGCAACCACCAGCCAAAATGTCAACCTCCCATTTGGCAGCATGGAATTGAAAGAATTATTTTATTGCCTTGGATGGTTAATATCTATACATAAAATACTGCACATGCAAATAAAGCAAAGGTAAATATATTGATCATAGTACCAAGTGGCAGTAAAACACTATTGAAATGAATGTAAATTGTTAACTTCAATTGGAAGTGAAAGAAAGTTAGTCTTGACTAAATGTGATATGACATTCACAATGAATTTGGGGGCATTGAGAAGATGAAAAACTGGGAGATTTTTTGATATCGACGGCCACGAGCAGAAAGAGAGAGCTCACTACGACAGTGTGGTAATGTACGTGTGTTGACCTCGTCAACTGATCCTAAGGAATTGCACTGGAATTGGTCGGTCAATGTTCCTCACTGAACGTAGCATGTTGTTGGAACTTTGAACCAATTGAAAGTGGAGCTACTTTGAACAAATGCATTGGTTTTTGTATTTGCAGGTGTTGGTTTGGGCTGTTCCTATGGATACTGTACTGTGTCTCATTGCAACTGAAGAAATATAAAGTATTATGGCTTTAAAACAAATGGATGTTGATTTTTTGGAAGGACAATGTATTTGTATTTGCTGATGTTGAAGAGTTGAATTGGAATCTGGATGTCTTCTATGAAAATATTTGAATTGATGTTAATAGGAAGATGTTTTTGTATTGAACGAGAATGTGTTTTGTGGAAGCACTGTGCGTTGGCGGTAACAAATTAAAAAAAAGAACTGTTTTAACATATGGTGCACATGTTGGTAATAAGGTAGTTGATTGTGAATGTCATTTGAAAAAATTATTCTGGTGGTATGGTTCCGAATATGGAGTTACACTGTCCTATGATTCAAAAGTTATGGTGAAAGACTGGAAAACTATTTTAATTAGATGAAGATAAAGTCACAAGGATAATGAAAAATAATATTTGAAAGTTTAAGTTGAATTGGTACACCGAAATATGGAGTTCTTCTTACCTCTCAAAAATTGAAAAAAGTTATGGCAATATTCAATTGGACAATCGACAAATGAAGCAAACGACTGAAACAGATGAACAAAAAGGACATAAAACAATATCACCTAGATCTATGAATCCGGGGGCATCAAAAGTTTGATGACAAATATATTGTTGAACTTGTTAAAACTTATTTATTGTCATTGTGCTAAGTGAAAGTAACTTTAGTAGTCAAGTGACAATTTATTTTCTTTTTACTGTTGAAAAAAAAAATTTAATTGCTATGAATGTGTAATGAAATAATTTCCTCCTGAGAGTTATTTGTGCTATTTGTGTGATGTACACATTACACTGTGGACGGCATTCTTGTAGTTGAATTGTGCTTGCATGTTGTTAGCATGTTTGATGTTTAGCATTTGAAATTAACTGTTTTAATTTTATGTTTAGGCCATAAAACAGAAACAAAAAACGAAATTCCTCCAATTAAAGTGTGTTGGTCTTTGTCTATGAATGGAATTGAGCAAATGAAATTCTATGTGTTGAAAATAGTGAAAATTGGAAAGGGAACTCTGTTTAATGGGACAATTTGGCATTGTTGATGAAACAAGTTTTGTGATAATGTCACCAAAAATTGACTTGATAGCATGCATATATGGTTTAAAATTTTTGCTTTCCACTTTAGATATTGGAATGGAAATGAACAAGTTTGAAACTGGAGGATTTGGAATTGGAGTGGTTTTGTGTATGTACATGATTTGGATATTGAGATGTATTGAAAATGGGAATAGTATTGCTGTTGTTGCAAATATAAACTGTAGTGATGGTAGGTGTTGGTTTAATTGAGAAGTAAATGAAACAAACATATATTTAGAATATCATGTATTTATTTGAGTGTTAATGTATTTAATTGAAAATGGCCATTGTTTATATAAATATGTCCAGAATTATTTTCCTGTATACATTTGAAAAAAAAATATTGCCCTGATATTGAAACTGGTAAAATTTTAGTAATATAAAGATTAAAATGAACTTGTAATAACAAATAATAATACAGTGTATAATTAATTTTATGACATTGTTAATGTAAAATTAAATAAAACATTTATTATTCAATAAATTAGTTTGAACTTTTTAATGGAAAATTCCATATTTATAAATATGCAATGGAGCAATGTGGGGGTAACCTAATTATTGTAGGTATATTTAAACTCAAAGTAAATCCGTTATTACAGAAAAATAAGCTTATAATGTAAATGCCCTGGAAACACACTTAGACATTTGAGAGATTATTTGTTGGCTGTTAGATTTGAACCAATAAGGGAATGGAAATGACTCCACCATCAGCATGAATTCGTTACAGGACCAAAATCAAAAAATATAGTTTTCCCTTCACCCGTCCTACGCCTAGTTTTACCCTGACCCTCAAAGTTTTTATTACATTTTGATTTTTCGGTTACTCTACCTAAAATTTGACCAACAATATTTACAAATTGATGCGTTGGATAATCTACAAGAATATTATTTTTTTTATAAAACTTTTTTAACTAAAGTTGTTTGTTATTACATACTTTATGTTCTGGCAATTATGCATTCATTCAGTTTTGAAAATGAATGTTTTCCTACCTAGTACCCTAATTGTTTTGGTAAGGAAACAGGAACAGAGGTATATTTTCTTTGGCCTTATAGTATTGTTATAACAGTGTTTCTGTGTAGATTTATTTATTCATCAACTAGATACTCAACCATGTAAATGGATTCCGTTTGGTCACAAGCAAACATTTCAGAACATACCAAATTTTATATATTATATGCTTTAATATTACCATATAAATAAAGTTTTTATATTAGCCAAATAATTGTTTTAGTATTTGATGATGTCATCTGAAATTAAAATTCTTAAGGAACTCGACCTTGACAGGAAAAACAATTACTTAATTTCATCAAAAAGTTTTTCAATGAAACTAGAAATTAAATCTTTTAATCAACAATTCTCATGTATTCATCTGCTTTTAAAGTTTCTTGAACTCTTCAGAAAGTTATTTAATTACAAAAATTAAAATTTTACAATTACCAATGTTTCTCAACCTAAATAAAATTCAAAGTGATTTTCTGGACTTTGCAAAGAACTGGAAGCACTGAGAAGGTCATATAATAAATATCTTCATGAAAATGTCTTAATCTTAACTTCATATTCAAAAGATTTCAATTCAATTGCATTTCATAAACAAAGACTCTGCTTCACTCGGTGGCAGACCTTAATCACATTCCCAAGAAACAAATTTCACAAATTTTGAAAATAAAAACTTTAATTAAAATTACATCATTTTGTTTCTGTATATGTCATATAACCACCTCGTAAAATGTTAATTTTAAAAAATTAACAAATTCCTAAAATAATTTTACAAATTTTTTTATTATCTCACTCCTTAAAAACTAATAGTACTATATTCCAGCCACCAACAATATTTCTTCAGATAAGACAAATCAAAGATTATTTATGTTTTGTCAATGTAAAACGAGCAGAAACACACATGCAAAATTTTCATTTCATCAAAATAAATAAACAAATTCAGTGTTTCAAAAATTCACTAAACGTCAAATGTCAAAAAGTAACAAATTAAAATAGTAACTAAAATAAAATAAAAATTCATCACATTTCAACATCAAAATAGTAAATAATAAAATATTTTAAAGTAAAGTATCAATGCACTGTCATCTAGCCTTTTCGCTTTGTGACTAATATTATCTGAAAATAAATGAAATAAATCAATCAAATGGAATTAGTGTGGGTTTGTGTCACATGGAACAGAATGAAGATTTTTTTTTCTTTATCACAGTAGTTTCTTTCAACAAATAACTGTACGAATTTTTTTTATTGTAAGTTCTGGAATTGGCGAGGTTCCCGTCATACTGTTAATGCTGTACTATTTTTATGCACTCCTCTCAGGAATGAAGAACCTTCTTCTTTTTTAAAAAGCAGAAAATATATTGATGGCATATGAAACCGTGTGACCGAGTTCCAGTCACATCACATGTGGGTGCTTGGTACAAAAAGATCTCTCACTTTTCAAAGGCTTTAGTGCTACATACATTTAATATGCAGCCCTTTAGCGGAACGTGTGGCGTCTTCATATGAATGAATTAGATCCAGTTATGATGACAACAAAACTGTGACTGTTCATAGCACTCATTTTATAAAACGTACAAAGACAAGATTTGTCTTATTGATGATTGATCACCTTAATCTATTATTATTATTTTTTTTAATCTTCCACGATTTTTAATTTGGGGAAAAAAACAAAAAATTTTTTATAGCATATATAATTATATAACTTCCTATTGATTAAAGTTTTTATTTAAATTTAATTTAGATTTATTTGCAAGGGTATAAATGGATTAAGTACATTTAAAAAAAAAAATTTTACAACGGACATACTGCCTTTCCCAAACTGTAGCTCTCGAAAAAAAATATTGATAGACCGGAGAATACAGTGCCACCCATTAAAAAACTGTATATTTTTGGCACAAAAAAAAGGGCCCTTTGGGCTCAATTTTTTTCTCCATGTTTTTAAAACTGTAATCTCAACATATTACTAAACCCTGTGTTCCTAACTTTCTTTTTGCTGTTTCCACAACCAAACATTCCTCATATTTTTAAAAATCCTCCTGATGATATTGTGTCATAACATTTTTTTTATACTGCCATTTTGGGTTTTAAAGATAATTCGGTAAAACGCTTGTTCAGATGTCAAATTAGATCTTTATTGAGGATAAAGGAATTTTTTTTAAAACTTTCTTTTGAATTTATAAGTTTGGAAGAATTAATAAAAACCGAGCACACTTTTTTGGCAATAAATATAAATTTTTTTAAAGGGGCACTGTAGTTTTCCCCGTCTATCAATTTTTTTTTTAGGAAAATGAAGGGCATACAAACTACTTTGTATACACAATTTTTCCCCTATGAAGATGCTATTCATCAAACAAGGAAAAGAAAATGTAGTGAAAAAATTTTAAAATAAATGTATGCATATTTTCAACACAGTCCCTCTCCTATATATCATAAATTTTTTAGCTATTTCAAAATTTTTTTACATACACA
>NW_026925119.1:0-25362 GCF_032062105.1 Saccostrea cuccullata
GGGTCACAAGGTGCCAGAATGTCAAATCTTTGACGCTTGATATCTCGAAAAGGGGAAAAATTTTGATAAGTAATATTGAAGAAAGGATGGTGAGAAAAATGTTTTAAACAATATGCATACTTTGAATTTTGGTAAACAGGCCCCATTAAGGACTTGAAGGGGTGGCCCCTAAATATTTATATTAAGCATTTCTCCTAAACGAAAAGAAATCTCTAAACAAGTGTATAACAAAAAGTCTTTGAAATCACAAGACCTAACGTTTGATATCAAGAAAAAGGGGCCGTCTCATCAAATTAGGGGCTCAGAGGGGCCAGAAGTCTTTAACTCTTAAATGATCCATATTTTGTAATAAGTACACATTTTGAGAAGCAAAGATATTCATTTTAACGATATGCAACAATATGTTATAATATTTTGATCATATGTTATGTAATAAGGGATCGCCAGGGGCCAAAATGCTATATTTTTAGCTCACCTGAGCCGAAGGCTCAAGTGAGCTTTTCTGATCACATTTTGTCCGTCGTCCGTCCGTCTGTCTGTCCGTCTGTAAACTTTTCACATTTTCGACTTCTTCTCAAGAACCACTGGGCCAATTTTGACCAAACTTGGTACAAAGCATCCTTGGGTAAAGGGGAATTTAAATTATTAAAATGAAGGGACATATCCCCTCGCAAGGGGAGATAATCAAGAAAAGACAAAAATAGGGTTGGGTCATTAAAAAATCTTCTTCTCAAGAACCACTGGGCCAGTAAAGCTGAAACTTATGTGGAAGCATCCTGGGGTAGTGTAGATTCTAAATTGTTCAAATAATGACCCCTGGGGGAAGGGTGGGGCCACAATGGGGAATCAAAGTTTTATATAGAAATATATAGGAAAAATCTTTGAAAATCTTCTTCTCAAGAACCACTGGGCCAGAAAAGCTGAATCTTATGTGGAAGCATCCTTGGGTAGTGTAGATTCTAAATTGTTCCAATCATGACCCCTGGGGGAAGGGTGGGGCCACAATGGGGAATCAAAGTTTTATATAGAAATATATAGGAAAAATCTTTGAAAATCTTCTTCTCAAGAACCACTGGACCAGAAAAGCTGAAACTTATGTGGAAGCATCCTGGTGTAGTGTAGATTCTAAATTGTTCAAATCATGACCCCCGGAGAAAGGCGGGGCCACAATGGGGAATCAAAGTTTTACATAGAAATATATAGGAAAAATCTTTGAAAATTTACTTCTCAAGAACCACTGGGCCAGAAAAGCTGAAACTTATGTGGAAGCATCCTGGTATAATGTAGATTCTAAATTGTTCAACTCATGACCCCCCGGGGGAAGGGCGGGGCCACAAATGACAATGGGGTATCAAAGTTTTACATAGAAATATATAGGAAAAATCTTTGAAAATCTTCTTCTCAAGAACCACTGGGCCAGAAAAGCTGAAACTTATGTGGAAGCATCCTGGTGTAGTGTACATTCTAAATTGTTCAAATCACGACCCCCGGAGGAAGGGCGGGGCCACAATGGGGTATCAAAGTTTAACATAGAAATATATAGGAAAAATCTTTGAAAATTTACTTCTCAAGAACCACTAGGCCAGAAAAGCTGAAACTTATGTGGAAGCATCCTGGTATAGTGTAGATTCTAAATTGTTCAAATAATGACCCCTGGGGGAAGGGTGGGGCCACAATGGGGAATCAAAGTTTTACATAGAAATATATAGGAAAAATCTTTGAAAATCTTCTTCTCAAGAACCACTAGGCCAGAAAAAATGAAGCTTATGTGGAAGCATTCTGGGGTAGTGTAGATTCTAAATTGTAGGAATCATGACCCCCGGGGGAAGGGCGGGGCCATTATAGGGAATCAAAGTTTTACATAGAAATATATAGGAAAAATCTTTGAAAATCTTCTCAGGAACCACTGGGCCAAAAAAGCTGAAACATATGTGCCCATGGAAGGATCATGGGGTTGTGTAGATTTCAAAATGTCTAAATTATGATCAGTGGGGTAGGGTGGGGATGCATTATGTATAACAAGGGGGAAATCTGGTAAAGAACAGAATGGTCAAAGTTTCTCAGGTGAGCGATGTGGCCCATGGGCCTCTTTTTTATGCTTTACGTCTCGAAAAGGGGGAGTATTTTGATAAGCAATATTGAACAAAAGATGTTCAGAATATTGGATAAAAAACAGAAACTTTAAATTGAATGAAGAAAAACTTAATGTCATTCTCTTTTAACGAATATCTCAGTCAAAATCACATCTCATCTTATCTAGAAATTTAACGGAAGACCTACTCGTTGCTCGCAACGAGATCTCATCTAGTTATTATTATTTTTCTTCCTGGGAAAATTTTGTCCGCGAGTGATCATGTAAACTACACATCAGACTAAGGTGAAATGTTTTTAGGGTCAGTAGACATGTAATGTAGATTTGCGGAACGAAGGTCATTTTGCGCGCACGTGCTTGGAAGAGCGCGCACGTGCAACATGATAAATGACAGATTTAATTGATATAGATGTAACTTTTTAAATTTTTGATGAAATGCTTTAGAACTCATAATATAAGGATTCATTAGTAGCATAGACAATATGACATGGTCAAAATAGCAAGATCCCACGCGCATGCACGTGCGCTGCACTCTGATTGGCTGAAACAAAAATCTCAATATCTTTTTCGCTTTTTGATGAAATGCTTTGAAATTTTGAACATAGCCATGCATTAGGATATCCTACAATATGATATATACCAATTATCATGAAAACACGTGCATGCACGTGCGCTGCAATCTGATTGGCTTAAACTTTAAACAGGTATAACTCCCTTGGTTTACAACCAAACAGGATGGGATTTGGAACATAGACAGATATAATGGACTACTACAAGAAAGGTATGGTCACCATGCACATGCATACACGTGCGTGTACGTGCGCTGCAATCTGATTGGCTGAAACTTTTAACAGGTATAACGCCCTTGGTTTTCAACCATATGGGTTGGGATTTAGAACATAAATAGATGTAATGGACTTCTACAAGAAGGTATGGTCACCGTGCTCATTTATGCACGTGCGTGCACGTGAAATGAACAAAATCAAAAATACACTTAAATGAGCGTATTTTTTTATTACTTTTGGATTAAATACTTTAATTTTTAGTATATTAAAGTATATGGATTGTGTAGACAAAATGATATGGTCATTACGCACAAGCATTCGCATGCGCACGCATGCAATGCTAAAATTTGAATGAACTTCGTACACTTCCGAGTATATGTTGTTAAAGTCTCAAATACATAGATTTTTTCTTATTTAATGAAGCTTACAGGTAATATTGCACAAAAAGAGAGTTGGGGAGCGTTTGGGGAACATCTGTAACGGTCCCCGTTACAATTAGCACTAGTTTTTCTAGTAACTGTCTGCTACGCTGTTAAATCCTTAAAAAGCAAGATAGTGTGTTAAACATCAAAAGCAAAAATAAAAAGCAATGTTTGATAGTTTATGATGATTGGCAATTAGTGCATTAAATTGTAAATAAATGTGGCTCTAGACTTGTATACTTTTTCTGTTGTTTAATCCTTGATAAAATTTGGAGTACTGGTAAATATATCATAAAATCCTTATAATCTGTGTTAATGCTATTTATATATATTTCTTAACTGTAAAAACAATTGCTTTTGACTATAAATATTCTATTAAAAATATAAAATCCTGCTATGAAGCAAAATGATTTAAATTAAATCATGTCCGTTTCCCTGGAAACTCTAAATAATTTCAAAATCAAAATATTGAGAAAAAAAGGATTCTGGATTCCGATAAGTCGTCACAACAAACAAGTCATTTTATTGTTGGCCTTACTATCTCTCAGCTACATTCCATTAGACCCATTCAATTGAAACAATGACCTTGTCAGCAAATACAATTTATCATGAAGTTAAATACTGACTGATGTTTTTCATACTAATTGTTAGGTCATTAAATGTACAATGAATTGTTGACGGATCTTTCTGTCATTTCCCTGATCATGACAAGGAGCACACTGCGGGTGCGACTGGTTGCCAGAGGATGCTCACTCCTCCATGGCATCTGATCCTACCTCATATTTTTGGGAGGTCCTGTTTGCTCTGCTACTTTTTAGCTAAATACGGTTCGTACCTCCATATATTTCAATGAGCAGGACCATGAAAATATAAATAATAATCACGAAACAAGAGGAGCTTAGAAATTTGGATTAACCACAATACATCAAACATAGCTACAGTTTTAATTTATTTGCCAGTGGAACAATGAAGTAAATGTTATATATCAGTGAATTTCACAAGTTCACTAGTCTTTGCACCAGTGAATGAATGTTCATGGATAATTAATTAAACCACTGAATTATTATTATTCATATTAACCATTTGCATATATGCAAATCACTCACTCACTCATACCTATGCTAATGACAAAAGGAGGGACAAAATAAATTATTCAGATTATCTATTTGCATATATACTAATGACTCACTCATACACATATATGCTAATGACAAAAGGAGAGACAAAACAAAATATTCAAATTATCCATTTGCATATATATGCAAATCACTCACTCATACATATGCTAATGACAAAAGGAGAGACAAGACGAATTATTCAAATTATCTGTTTGCATATATGCAAATCACTCACTCATACATATGCTGATGACAAAAGGAGAGACAAGAACTACAGTACTTATGATGTCCCATTAATCTGAAGATGAAGACAATTTCAAGATTAGGACTTCACAAAATGTGTATCCAACCATATACTGTAACTAAACATACAAAGCAAAGCATGCTGCACAGTTATGAGGTCAAGCATTAGGCGTGTATAAGCTAAGACAGAAATAAAGCGTGCAAAATGTGTCCAGAGAAAATGTGCTCTTAAATCTTCAACCTACAATAATCTGGGTATTACTGACATATGGGGCTTCACATTGTTCTTTATTAATACATATATATGATGAGGAATTTATCTGAATATGACAAGAGTTGTTCTTTTATTATGCTTTTGGCAAATGTATGAGCAAAGAAAATCCCACGTTTGTGGTTCATCATACAATGAACAAAGGATGCTGATTTTACAAGTTGTTTACGTTTTAGTAAAACAGAAAGATTAAGGTATTCTATTAATCTGCTAACATTATTTCAAGTTTGAAGTCTAGTGATTAAGATATATTTGTCACATTCATCAGTTAAGGGACTACGAGGCTCAGCCAGGAAGGATAGCTCTTTAATTTATAATTTAATTCAAAAAGTCTTTAAATGAAGCTTGTAAATTAAATATTTTCATGCAACAATTTTCATTATATGCCTCTCAATGTGCCTCAACGTTCTTTGCAAAGCTCCATAAATCACTTCTAATTTCATATCATATTAATAAAACATTGGTATCTGAAAATGCTTTTATGAGATAAAAATTTCTACTTTTAATTAGACCTTTCTGAGAAGTTCAAAGAACCTTAAAGCACATTGAGAGGCATATAATGAAAATTGTTGCATGAAAAGATTTAATTTTTAAGTTTCATTTTAAGACTTTTTGAATCAAATTATAAATTATAGAGTTGTCCTTCCTGGCTGAGGGTCGGAGTCCCTTAAAGATATCTGTAATTGAAGTTGAAAATTTTGATGAGATAATAATTACTCTTTTTGGTTTTATGCAACTTTAAACAAAACAAACTTATTGTAACTAAAGGATCATTTAACCTAAAAAACTGAAATTTTAAATAATATCAGGCATTGCTATAATGAATTTGGGAAATTTTAATTTTGTCAATATGCTGGACAGAATGCAGAAAAACCCCTTTCTCTGGACACAGGATTTCAGTTCAGCCAAGCAATAGGGAAAAAAAAGCTGTGTGGATTAGGAAATCTGCAGCACAAAAACTCTTGCCAGACATACAGATGTCAATATACATGAAAACATCTACCGCACCAAGATTACATGACAAGCAGTTCTACGTCAAACTAAAAATAGAACCTGATTGTGCCTGTGGCGATAAAGGATTTGCCTGGGGGGACATTGGATTATGTAGGGGGGTGTTGGGGGCACTGGGGCCCCGCCCCAGGGGGCTTGAAATAGCTGGTCCTGCCGTGTGAGGGTGCTGTGGCACAGTCGACTGAGGGCCGGATGACCCTTGACCTGTGTTTAAGGGGGCCGACTATAGTTTTATTGTGTGAAAACTACAATAGCGAAACTCTTCATTTTTATACCATATATTACTTACATTAACTTCAGTGTATAAGCAAAGTTTGGGCGAAATCTACCGTCCAGGTATTTTTGAGGGACCGTCTCAAAATACAGGTACATTTACTATAGGTTTATATAGGAAAAATGCCACTTTTTGCACTTTAAAGTAAATTATACAAATACTACAATAGAGATTTTATTCAAACTGAAATATATGATGCGTAATACTATATTATACAATATATGTAAGAAACACAAAATTCTACCGTCTTGTTACCAGAGGGGGCATCTCAAAATGCAAAAAATAAGCAAATTGTACTATTTTTATAGAGTATTACAAAATATGTCTTACACAGTGGATTCATATGAAAACATAACAAAAATATTGGAGATATTCTCAAATTTCCATATTTTAATTTTCAAGAGCGTATCTTTATTACTTTTTCTTTAATAATATTTTTATTACCCCTTTCTTTAAGAGCTACAGATTATCATAACGTTAAAAACACACTGCAACGACGTCAACCTACCTATCAATTCTAAAATCCGTTAAAAAAAAGTTATATCAAATTTTAATTACATTTTCATACCTATAATTTCGTAATTTTGTTTAATTTTAATAATTAAGCGGAAAAAGTTGCATTAAACAGTAAATACGCTTCATATTACTATGATGCGCGAAATATTGCGCAATGAAAACTATAGTCGGCCCCCTTAAATCAACCAATCAAAGCATTATGAACCAATGAAAATAAATACGACATCTGTCCTAAAAATAAATATTCAGCACAATTAAGGCTATTGAAAATGATAAACACAGTTTAAAATTAAATGTGTAAAAATAAAAAAATTAGCAACATACATGTACATTGATCACTATAGTGAACAGCTGAGGCAATTTCTGATATGTCAGCCCACACAATTAAATGTAAAACAGTAAGCAAAATCAATGTGATCAAATTCAAACTGATTACATTTATTTTGACAGTGAAAAACAAATAATTTCTTCCATGCAGATTCTCTTAGAAAATAGTGAAAAAATAAAAAAGTTTTTTATTCCCCATTTTAGTTCACAAAGAGAATTAAAATGTTTATGAAAGATTAAAATATTCATTTTTATTTTATTCGTTTTTTTATTGAATATAGTTCAAATTTTGAAAATTCTATCATAATGATTATCTTGAAAATTAATTAACTAAATATTTATTTATTGATTGATAGTAATTTATGCAAAGTTTAAATTTATCTTTAATAAAAAAATTATTTTTGGAGATTTTATGTATGATTTTTTTGAAAGAAAAAAAAAATACCGATTAATAATGTTAAAGGTATAAAATTTATCCTGCAGCCCTAATAAAGAACACAAAATTTAACCCCTCCAAAAAAAATGTAAAAGTTATGAAAATTTTCCTTCAGCCCTAAAAAAGAACAAAATTGCCCCCCCCCCAAAAAAAAACTATCCCCATCAAGTACCCAACAATAAAAACAACACAGACACCGACCCATGCCGCCGAACGTGAGGATCCGAGCTAACTCGCTCTGAGGAGGATGTTGTACTGTTTGTGAGACTTCCTCAGAACTCGACATGCTCATCCCGATCTCGTTACCATACTCGTCCTTAACGAGGCGAGAGGGCGGGGCTGAAATATCAGAAACGACGTCAGAACCCTGTAAATCCAGGCCAGTCATTTTCCCAGACCTGTTTACCCATAATGTTATCTCTCAGTATTTTTTATTAGATTTGTCCGTGAGATTTGACATTTGCCAGTAAGATTTCTTCTCCCATCGATTTAACATATATTAATAGAGAACTGTTTTTTCTGATTACTTAAACATGGTTTAATAACATGGTCATTGTTATATATACCATGTGCGTTTTGGCAACCCGACATCACTTCTATGTTTGAAATATTTCTTTTTTTTTTAGCATTTAAAAAGCGTGAAACTGAGACAGATCATAACAGAAACTAACAGCTAAACTCCAAAAAATGTATTTTCGATTTCCATATTTTCAAAATAGCAAAACGAGACACGTATTTTGGACTATAAACCCGTAAAAAAAATATGGTGAAATTGTAAGAGTAAACAGGTCTGTTTTTCTATAGTCAATTTAATACATCTGTATGTTGACTCTTCGCCATCTTCAATAA
The DNA here is from genome assembly GCF_032062105.1 of Saccostrea cuccullata. NCBI lineage: Eukaryota > Metazoa > Mollusca > Bivalvia > Ostreida > Ostreidae > Saccostrea > Saccostrea cuccullata. The sequence continues at coordinate 8,345 of NW_026925119.1, forward strand.
ATCATTATTTTTTCCCCATCAGTTTTTTTTTCTTTTTCCATCACTGAAATTGTATGAAGTTTTTACAGCTTGTCTAAAACAAGAGCTGTATGATTTCCTATCATTTAGATTCTTAAATTAATTTTGAAAACAAATTAATTTTGTTTCATTGCATAGCTAAATATGTAAAGAAATGCATTGCTAATGTTCAGTAACCAAGTTACTGAATTTTACCAAGTTTAATTCAAATGACTACTAATTGTTAAGGCTCAGACCATTTTTTTTAAAGTAGAGTAGAAAAATCACTGCCATTCCAAAAAATATTAAATCTAAGCAGTAATTGAATAGGAAGATTTATTTCTGAATATTATGAATTTCATTCAGAAAATTTCACAATCCTAGTGTTGCAAAAAAACCAATTTTTTTACACCAATTAGTTGCATAATTCTGTTCGTATTTTTAAAAGCAAGAAGATTCAGACACCCTCATTTTCACTGCAGTTCATTCCAAAATAGTCTTTTTCTGAATATAAAGAAACATTATAGTTAACAAGCTAATGTGTGGCTTTTTTTAACCTGTAGGCTGTATTGTCAGGTCAAAGGTATACTACAGCCTCTCTACAGAAATTATAAGTTTTGTTTTTCATGATGTAACTTGTTCATTGCCACTGTAATTCAAAAATTGGTTGGAAGATTTTAAAAATAAATTGTAAACACATCAATATTCTATCAATACAGTATTTCTTCAGTTGGGAATGAGCAAAGTGCCTCAGAGTCCACAAATCATAATAATCATAATTTGATGCTATATGTGTACTTACAGTTGCCTTTAGTTAACTGTTTATACACTCAGATTAATTACCTGCATGTTGGATGTTAAGTCCAGACAAATCTGAAAAAAAAAATTCAAAATTAATATTTAACGTGGACAAATGCGTCAGTCTTCAGTATGTTCAGGTTTTCAAAACAAGATAAACTTTAAACAGTGCTAATTAATGTTAATGTAACTCATGATAAATAAATCAACACTTATCATGGATAAAGCCATCCTTAAAAAAATGTTTGTTTGGAATTGCCGCCTGGAGGTTTTCAGACCTAGGAGGGAGGGAGGGTTTTTTTTTTTACAAATTGAAGCTAAATGATAAAAAATAAAAATCTCAATGAACAGTGGTAATTTTCATTTATTATCCTCTTTCTTTTATTTTATTAATATTATTTTGTCCGATTTTGTAAAAAAAAAAGATATGCCGGTACACAGAACGGTTCTCAAATATTAATCTCATTTAGATGTTAAGATCTGTTCATATATTAATCAGATCCAGTCCAAAGACTATTTCTACCTACGTAGCTATTAATAGCTACCTAGGTATTTAAAGCTACCAAAAGTAGCTATATTTACCTACTTTATATAATTTATGCATTCTGCGACCAAAAGACCAAACAGTGCAACATGGTGAATACCATATTTTTTGATAAGGTCACACTAATGATGAATACGACAAAATTTTGGCAAAAAAATGATTACTTCCTGAATCGGCAATTGCTTGCAAAACTAATAAAATACGAAGTTTTCATTTTTTGGCCAAATTTTTGTCATATTCATCATCAATGTGACTGTATCAAGAAATTGTGTACTCACCATGTTGTGCCGTTCATGCCTTTGGCCACAAAATGCAAGTAAAGCAGAAAGTAGGTAAAAATAGCTACTTTAGGTAGCTTTAAATACCTAGGTAGCTATTAATACCTACATACATTAGGTAGAAATAGTCTTTGGACTGGACCTGTTAATAGCTAAATTTCAGCATCAAACTTCTAGTTTATTTTAAGAATCTTAGTTAAACAATACTTATATCAGACTATTTCATAGTATATCTCTTTGAAATTTACCTCTTTGTTAAAACAACGTAAGCAAAGAGTTTGAACCACACAAAATTTCTTAAGAATAGTTGGGATGTTTTGTGTAAAACCGTGAGGGGGTGCTTCGTATATTCTCGGGTTTTCACCATGCATCAGTATTAACATTACCTTTCAAGGACTTGTCATACTGACAGATAACATTTTTCCTTTAGTATTTGGGATAAACGTTCCTGAACCATGTAATTTTTTAAGTGGGAACTGAACGATCATTTTTTTCAACATGACGGACTTATCAGGTTCAATGTGCAATCTATTACAATAGCTCTTTCCAGGTATCGATGTATCATTCCGTTTAATTTTTTTATTCACCTTTAATTTTTATAGAGATGCATAAATGTTCTGCTCTTCAACACAACGCTTGAATGGTCTGACATTTTGGTGGCTTTTATTTTGTCAAATCGCCACCTATCGTCGCGATATCATACACACTATGACGAAAGCGTTTTATTGACCCGAGTTGTTAAATTAATGTGAGCTCAAACCTGACTTTAAAAAGCTATTTTGACAAACAAACTAACTTATATGAAACAATGTAAGACGATAAAACGATAAAAAAAAATATTGGTAATATTTTGCCAATAAAATTTTTTGAGCGGGGGGGATTTTAATGAGGCGGGCGGCAATTCCAAACAAATTATAATTTTATTTTGGCCTATAAAACTGATCTTTTAATTATTCTCAACTGTTACTCAGATAATAGGTAAATTATAATAAAGTGCATCGTCATTAGCCAAGATTCCTAAAATTTTGTTCAATTCCTTCAGATTTCCAAACCTGGCAGCGGCCATGCTTTTCCCCCCAAAAGTTTGATCCTATTGTGTTTTAAACATGAGAGAGAGAGGACACAAACAGAGAGAGAGAGAAGAAAGACACCAACAGAGACAGAATCACATACACATCCCGGGGGAAACCACTCTCTCGTAGTGGTATGGATTGACACACACTGTCCCATTTATAAACATGAGAGAGAGAGAGATACGTACCAATTCCAGGGGAGACCACCCTCTCATAGTGGTATGGATTGACACACACGCTGTCCTGTTTGAGGTCGAAGGCGTAGTGACAGAACTTGCAGTGCTTCAGTTCATTCTTATGGAGGTCCGGCCATCTCCAGATCCGCGCGTAAATCACGTGAGGAAAGCCCTTACGTCCCGCGACCTGAAAAATATAACACAGTATCGTATAACTCTGTATTTCATCCAGACTGAGTGTTCATTAATTCTCCCGAAGGTGTTTATGCATAAATTTATCATGCAAGCCAATAGTAATTATCATGTGTGACAATTTTGATGTTTTAATAGCTTACTAAGTCAGATTTATAGCTATAATGTTTATACCTTATGCCTATTATACATGTATTTACTTCCGAAGTCATTTCAAAATAGTACAAAGTTAATATTTCGATTTAACAGATGTTTACCTTTCACTTCTTTAAGTAATTCATTGAACCCGCCATATTGTCAGTCACACCAAACGTAATATGTATTCTGTAATTCTATTGGTTAAGAGACTTAGTCCTAGCCAATCAGATTAGGCATTTATTTTTAGTGTATAATTGGCTTACTCTGCCTATATATAGTGCTACTCATGAAATTTCACTCACTCTGCTAGGGGTCAAGAACGTAAGGTTCGTGCTTTTAAGAACTTCAAGTTCGGTAGCAAATTTATGTAGTATAATGTAGATACCCATAGTAGAGTCATTCATTTATTGGTTCAGGGTAGAATTAGATATCCCTTACCATATTTCAGTTAGATCTATACATTTAGGTTATCCCTGTGTTTATTTTTATATAGGCTTACATTCTTGGGTGTATGGAGATTCTTTAGTACAATAAATACATATTTTTGAAGTCACATTCTCCCCCTATATTTTTCAATTACTTAATTATTTTTGGATAAATCCATTTGTTATATTTATTTGGAAACATTTTGCTTTTTGCTAAAGTCCTAGTTTTACCTTTGTTATAATAAATTATGAAACTTTACAAATCTTTTCATTTCAAAACAAGGTGATGATCATAATCTAGGAATCACTAAAGAACCTGGGTAGATAATTTAACCAGTGTGGCCCATATATATTGGTTTAGTAAGACTTTCCAATCCCAAGTACTATAATCAATAGAGTACATTGAATTAAATTATTACATCAAAGTTAGGACTTGTACTTTGGAAAAGGTTTGTCTTATTTTAGTCCCTTGATAACACTGGTTCCTGTTACACATGAAACAAAAAAATCTTACAGTTATTCCTTATCATTATAGAAAGAAAATGTCTAGGGCCTAGATGCATCATCCATGCAAGTTTGGTTCAGCTAGGGCTTATAGTTACTTGGGAATGGACTTGCTCCTAAAACATTACCCTGGGACGCCAACGCCGGGGGTATAGCATAAGCTCATCTCGACTTCGTCGAGGTGAGCTAAAAATCCATAACTGTAATTCAATCTGTTTTTAATTATGACCTGAATTAAACTTTTCCAGCATGCACTTTACAGACTTAGTGTTTTCCCTTTATTTCAAAGTAAACGGTTAGAGATCGGTTATAACAGGCTAAGGGCTGGAGTTTACCGACAAAATCTTTGTTGATCTTACAACAAAATTTTTATTTCAAAGCCACATTTTTGTCAAGTTGAAGTGGTCAATTTGGCCGGTAGCTGGTTCTAAGGGAAAACACTGCTTACTGACATAGTTTTTGGAGTGAGGACCACTTATGACCTAATTATATATATCTGAAGCCTTCCAACCAGTGTACGTTGTATGGTGACATTTCGTAGAGAGGGGGGGGAAGCACTAGTTTAACAATGTTAATATGTAATTATCAATACCTGTAGTCTTCTGTCTAGTATACCCTGTATAGTGACATTTTTCTTAAATTAGGGGACAATTAGTAAGTTATTATAATATTAATGACGTAATTATAAATACTTGTAGCCTCCCATCCAGTGTTCACTATATGGTGACACACTTTCTAGAGTCAGGGTGGTGGTGGTGTTGGTGATATAAAATGTATATAAAAAGTGTTTCTAAGGACAAGGACGTATCCAAATTTTGAATCTCAATGAAAGATATATTCATTCATGATGACCAAAATTCCGAACCGAGTGACCTAATTTATATTGAAAACCATAAAGGACCAAAAATATTGAACGCCCCTCGCATTGTTCATTATCTTAATGTATATATTTTATTTGTATACAGGAGTACTCAATCAGTTTTGATTATCTAATTCTCTCAGATCAGTTGATAATATCGATGTGTTTAGTATAAAACAGTTGACAGTATATGTACAGACTGGAGATTGGGTGTGGGGTATAAGGAATTTATGAGATACCAATTTTAAATTCATAAAAAAAATATTGTCGTATTTAATTTTTAGATTAAAACTTAAACAAAATATTTTAAATTTATATAGGACTAGTAATTCCTTGATTTAACTTTCGGTTTGTATTATGAACTCCCTTACCTGTACTCTATTTCTGGCATTCAATGACTCATCAATGTTCTATCGACGTCTCAAAACATAGATCACATTACTTGTTAATCAAGATGATGTGATTTAATTTATGTCTCAATATCAAAATTACCTGATATGCTACCATTTCAATTAATTATTTAGATTTGAATAGAAATAAATAAAGTTATATTAATTATATAAAATCGGCGAACCAGAGTGTGCATTGTATTAAAAATTAGGTATTAATGTGCCTTGCAGTGCTTTGTTCATGGTCTGAAAATAATATTTTTTTAAAAGTTGCCTTGTATTGCATAAGTCTGGTGATTTAAAGAATGAGTGTAACATACCGGTGTTGTAGAGTAGGATTTCCCCCATAGTCAGCTTTCCCCCCGGAAATCGTACTTCAGTTCCCCCTCTTTTTTTCTCAGAGTAGGATTTACCCCCTCGTTATAATCAATATAAAGCACAGGCACAACATTTTTTGCAAAAAAGACCAAATTAACGACTGATTTTAAAAGGTAAATGATTGTTTATATACATATGTTGTAAGAATTTTCTAAGCATATATTTCAAATCATTGAAATCTCAACCAAAACATGCAGCTATCAAAAGAAATGTAAATATTCTCAAAATATGATGCTACACACAAAAAATGGATGTTTGGATTGTGTTAAATATTAAAATACATTCTTGAAAATGTACCTAAAAAACTTTAAAGCAAGAAATATGCATGATCATACATTTTATAATTTTTTAAAGAAACATGTTGAACTGAAAAGTTGCATAATTTAACTTTTCACCAAATTATTTCATTTTGGCTTGGTCATAAATAAGGTTGTTTCACTAATGAAATATCACTTCTATATTGAGAAAGGCATCTATTTCAGCCAACATTTTTGAATTTTAATCAGTAAAAGTTTGTTTGTGATATTTGCGGTAGCAATACTTGCCCCCTACCGGCAAGTGAAATCTAGTTTAAATATTCCGTAACACTTTACGATGCGAAACAAAGTGCAATCTAGAAAATCACTAACCCAAAAATTGGCTCAATATCTCCAAACGTGTAGAAAAACATTGACAAAAAATGGTAAAAATTGAAAGGTCGTAATTCCTTTAAAAAATGAAGCGAAACGAAACGCAAACTTGAACTTTAACTGATCAAGATGTACTCCTTTTCCAAAACTCAGCTCAATGTCTTCAACTGTGCAAGTAGTTAGAAAAAAGTGGGGAAGACCATTTGGGACACACAGACAGCTAGAGGAACAGCTAGACAGACTCACAGGTGGACGGAGGCAGAGGATATTTATAGTCCTCACCAGTTTCATTAATTCCTTTGATTTTTTTAAATGGTTGGACGGTATAGCAAAGAAAAATCAGATTGAAAATTTTCATGTTGATTTTTCGTTGACGTATGTTCAATAAATTTTTTCACCATTTTGAAGAAGGGATAAGTGTAACAATGTGTCAACCATTCCTCCTAAAAATATGTGGAGTAATTATATTTCATTGGGGGGATTGACTCGGGGGGAAATCGCACTCCATAACTACCACACTGAGTAGGGTCCCTCTCCCCAGAAAACTGACTCTGGTGTGGGATTTCAATAAGTGATATTCTACTCTAGAGCCAGTTTTCCGAAGGGCAAGATTTTAGGGGGGAAAGCCTTCCCTATAACAGGTCGGAGAGAATACTCGAAATATGGTATTATCCGTGAAATCGCGTATAATACTCAATATTAGGGTATCGTTGAATCCGCGAAATCGGGTATTCCGTGCAACTTTCTGTTACTGTTACTTGTACATCAGTATCTTGTGGGTTTATTTTTATTAAACCTTTTTCATACGGTTGTCAAATAAGTTTAAAATCACACGACAAACACTGCTGGGGTAACAAAGAGGACACAATGGCGTTATTATTTTTCAATATACCGGGGTAATTTCTAAAAACAAATAACTAGACTTCGTTTGTCTATTTTTCCCATTAAAGTATTCCATATACTTAATTTTCTAACTTGTGCACTATTCACAAAATGTGAAACTTTAAAGAAATTTAACGACTTACGCCGTGTTATGCATTTTTACTGAAAAATGTATGGCGTCCCTTTCAAATGAAATATAAATTATTCCTAACAGTTAGAGAGTACAGTATAAGCGAGTCATAATTGTATATCTCTGCCATAATAGAATACCAACGTTATTATAAAGAAGAAAATAAAATAAGATTAAATAAATACCCACGGGAAAACAGGTTGAAAATACTAATTGAAGGTGAGTATCTTTTTTATGTCAATTTAGCATGGAGATTTTTATTCAAAGACACCGTAAACTTTTAGGTTGCATTTTAATCGATACAATTTATGCTATTTTACCTTAATTTTATGCATTTGTGTAAAAATTGAGAGCGATAAGTCACGAACAGGATTTTCTTGTTTTTTTTTTAGAGGGGGGGGGAGTAAATAAAAGTCATATGTGTACATCTTTTCATGAGCTTATAATACATTGAATTTCTCAATACAGATCGAGGTACGGTCATATTGAAATATGAATCACATAGTCAAGTTTTCACATTTCATATAGTTTTTACGTTTATGAACATGTTAATGAACAAACTGAAATAATGGAGTGTTCAATTGCCTTGGAAACTCTTGTCTTACTTTTGGGAATATAATTCCTCAAATTAAAATTTCCTAAAAATTATAGCCACTTCCTTTCTTTATTATACTTTTTGATAGACAGGGTTAATTTTATCTCTTTACCTTCTATATTTTTTATATCGCTGTCTTATACCTCATTATAATATGCTAATACAACGCACTATCTGATTGGTTCTAGACAATATGTCACAGTTTTCTTTTAGTTATTTTATCTAATATGATACTTATTACTCATGGCAATAACTTTTCCTAATACTCATCTATAGTGAAAAAATGTTTTAAAAAATTAAACATGAATTCTAGTTACTTGTTGTCTCATATTGTGTTAGAAAATAACAGGTTGCTTTTTGTTTACCTATATGATTTTGAATAAATCTTCCCTACAATTAAAAATATATAAGTGAGTTTAACCGACCGTGACATTCATAGAGAGGTCTCTTGGACACAAGTAGAACACAGTCGAAGTTGTTTTGTCAGAGGTGGTCAAGAAGCCTTTAGCCCCCCCCCTTTTCTTTTTTGGAAGTCGCCAAGAAATGGTAAAATATTGATGACTTAGCGAGCGAAATTAAACGATCAACAGTTATGTTCTCTCCTCAGTTGTATTCCTGAAACTATCACTGCCTGTGCTAAAATGTCGAAGACATATTCTGCAAATATGTATGAATGATTAAAAAAAATTCAAAAAAGAGAAAGAGGTTTTTTTTTTAGCCGAAATTTGAGAAATTTTTAATCATTACATTATTAAATGAAATTTTTAAATTTGATTTTATACACCAGAATAAATTTGATTTTATGCACCAGATGAATGTGAAATTAATGACGCATAATTGGATACGATAGAAAACTCTTGTTTATACATGGCATCATATCTTGTGTGTGAAATGTGTTTCCGTATAATTTGATTTATTTATAAATTGTTCATGTTTGTCGTGTATGGCATGTCAAACGTTGCAATATTTGATAATCTTGTGATGTATATTCAAAATCTTGTGATGTATGTTCGAAATCTTGTGATGTATATTCAAAATCTTGTGATGTATATTCAAAATCTTGTGATGTATGTTCAAAATCTTGTGATGTATATTCGAAATCTTGTGATGTATATTCTATAATCTTGTGATGTATGTTCGAAATCTTGTGATGTATATTCAATATCTTGTGATGTATATTCTAAAACTTGTGATGTATATTCTATAATCTTGTGATGTATGTTCGAAATCTTGTGATGTATATTCTATAATCTTGTGATGTATATTCAATATCTTGTGATGTATGTTCAAAATCTTGTGATGTATATTCAATATCTTGTGATGTATATTCGAAATCTTGTGATGTATATTCTATAATCTTGTGATGTATGTTCGAAATCTTGTGATGTATATTCGAAATCTTGTGATGTATATTCGAAATCTTGTGATGTATATTCAATATCTTGTGATGTATGTTCAAAATCTTGTGATGTATATTCAATATCTTGTGATGTATATTCGAAATCTTGTGATGTATATTCTATAATCTTGTGATGTATGTTCGAAATCTTGTGATGTATATTCGAAATCTTGTGATATATGTTCGATAATCTTGTGATGTATATTCGAAATCTTGTGATGTATATTCAATATCTTGTGATGTATATTCGAAATCTTGTGATGTATATTCTATAATCTTGTGATGTATGTTCGAAATCTTGTGATGTATATTCGAAATCTTGTGATGTATGTTCGATAATCTTGTGATGTATATTCGAAATCTTGTGATGTGTGTTCTACAATTCAGTGATGCGTGCAATAAAATTGCATGACGCAACAGAAAAGTAAGGACAATTTTCATTGGTTAGAAATAACGAAAGTAGCTGAAGCGTCGGGAAAACCATGCAGGTGAGAAAAAACACAATCATCAGTTTGTTTATTGCAGCACTTATTACGAGATGCACGAGTGTTGTTCCTGGTGACATGATGGAGATATTTCGGCCTGCTAGGGAAAAAACTCAGTAAACGTAGATATATTGACAAAATTTGTAGGTACTTGTAACGATATGTCACGATGCTGCATTGTCAGATACAGTATTTATACATGCATGCTAAAAAGTTAAATCTCGTAGTAATCAATATAGCAGAAGAATAATGAGGAGTACATACTACAAAAACTGTGCAATTTGTAGCAAGATTAATTTTTGTTTAACAGCTGTTTTTATTACATTTTATTTCGTATTATTACTACCAAATACTGCTACCGTTTGTTAATGTTATGCACATGGTTATCTTGTACTTGCAAGTAAATGAAACATTTAAAAAAAAAATAATGAAAAAATAAGTCATTTAGGCTATTTGATAATAACATGCTAAATGAACAGGTTTTGCTTTTTAATTCTCCTTCACTCAGTCTTTGTATAATGTATATTTTTAGACGAGCTGATCGCCAACCAGGAGATCAGAATGATCGCATCTGCTCCTGCCACTTTAAGGATGGTAAGAAGGAGGGGGACTCTGCATATTTTGCATGGAATGAAGGAAAGGCCATGGATTTCTCTGATCCTGAATGTACAAAAAGGTGAAATTATTTTTCAAAGTATGACCGACATTTTGTTTTTGGATGGTGGGTGGGTGGAGTTTAATTGAGAATATTTTACTAAAAAACTTTAAAAGGGTACATGTATAAACAGAGTAGCTTACAACTGAATAAAAAAAATAATTCAAGTTTAATTATTTTACAAAGGAGGAAAAAACTCAAAAGTGAGGAGTCCCTGTCATCTTCACAGATGGACCAGTTGCAGATTCCACAAGCACCAAAATGTCAATATCAAGAAAAAGTAAAGCTCATTTAAAACACCAATGATGACAAATGACCAACACTGAAACATTTTCAATAATTTTTAATAATATATAAAGTTCTTTTAACTGTACATGATTTACAATATATTTTCAGTTGATATCAGAGCACAACTACTCAGTATCCTGCACATTTAACTGTACTCAAGAAATGCAGCGCCTCTCAACAGAAATACAACTGGAAAAGGAATTGCTTGCCCTAAAAATAGAGTCTAGTAAAAGGAAGCCAATATCAATCCACGATATTAAATACAACGAAGAGAAGGTACATTTAAAGGAATTCCAATTGTGATTTCCTATTTCCTAACAATTTCAGTTACTGTAATAAAAACTTGTTGCCATTGAGGGATGAACATCTTAGATTGACTGTTATGTTAACATATTTTGTTATTATTTGGGAGTGTTAGGTCTCTGATCAGCAGGGGCATTTTCTCTATATAAAAAGAAAATGGAGACTCCCTACCCACCCGATGTATTTTGTCGGACAGTTTTCTGTACATTGCAGGTAAATTTTTTATTTATTAACTTTCCAGCCTCTTATTGTATAGTACATTTTGGGGTTTGAAGTCAGTTTTTGCTTTTCTTTAATTTTTAAAAAAAATTATTTAAATTCTCCTTTTCTTAGAATAAAATTCAAAAAGTAGCTTCTGATTGTAAAGTATAAGACTACAGACATTGAACTTTGATTTGTTATCAAAAGGATTGATTTAAACTTGTCTAAATTAATTGTAAACAAAAATAAAAGGGGGCACCTGCTATTTCTTTAAGCGTTTTTCACTGGGGGGTGGGGAAACTTTTTTGTACATACTTGAGCAATAGGAGGGATTAGATAAGAATCAATTAGTATGTCAGAGTCTTAAATAATATCCTTTGCATAAGCATAAAAAAATTCTATATCAGTCTTTTTAAAACCTTTGAATTTTGCTTAATTAACTACGATTTATCCAATTTTGGAGCTTTTTACCTAATTCTGGGTAGAATCCACCCTTATGAAATTATTGACTCAATTTTGACTTAATATCACTTTATTAACATTAAAGCACAAAAACAATTCATTGTACAAATATTTTATTTCTTACAGTCACCAATATATCCAAATATCATCACCGGCCCAGACGTCATTCACTCCTTTGAATTGTGCTGGTAGCAGTAAGGTGTCATCATTTGAGATGGTCACAGTATCCAATACACTGAAGTCACAGGACTCAAATTTCATACATGTTCACAGGTAGGTGTATAGTCTTTGAAATTACCACAATTGACTAATTCTGGGACAGGTAAGTATGTAAGTATAGGAATGAGAGCACCAAATCCCCGGATGCACACATGGCTTTGTTTGTTATGGAACATTAAACCGAATACTGAATGGGGAGGCGTTACGCCATTGGCTGAAATCAGGTATTTAAGGTAGAATGCCACACCAATTTTTTATTTTATGGATCTATGAGTCATCCTTTCTAAACAATGGTTTCAGCATTGAAAGGCCGATATTAGCTCTTAATTATTTTATATGAATTTTTTTGTATTTTTTCAAAGAAAATGAAAAAAATTATTTACATCCAAATTAGATGCTTTCTTGTAAAAATTTTGCTGTAAATGAATGCATCACATGAATACCTAATAAAATATGAAAAGAAAGTCTGGTTAGACTTTTTGATTTTTTTTATAAAAAATTATTTATGAAAATAAAACACATTATTTGTAAATATTTTTTAAACTTATGGTTAAAAACACCATAAAACTAGTCACAACTAAGGACAACATGTTTGTAAATCATATTTTTATAAGAAATTGAAACGAAATTGAGAAATTTTAGAGAAATTAATTTTTTTAATATATGGACCTAACCCGATCAAAATTAAACTGATCCCGATCAAAAATAACACAAAATGAATAAAATGCTAATTTATTGCCTCTTCATGTATTTACAATGTATAAATCTGTTTTATTGTCAGGTTCTATAATGTTTTTACACTTATAACACCTAATCAGACTAGTGTTCTTTGGAAAATGTTATTTATTTCCAATAATTGTACAATTATGTTCGGGATCGGTTTAATTTTGATCGGGATTGGCCAAAATTAAAAAAATTAATTTCTCTAAAATTTGGCTACTTGGTTTCAATTTCTTTTTTAAATATGATTAATGAACATGTTCTCCCAAGTTGTGGCTGGTTTTAAGAAGATTTAAACCACAAGTTTAAAAAATATTCACAAATTATATGTTTTATTTTCATAAATATTTTTTTATAAAAAAAATTAAAAAGTCTAATCAGACTTTCTTTTCATATTTTATTAGGTATTCATGTGATGCATTCATTTACAGCAAAAAATTTACAAGGAAGCACCTAATTTGGATGTAATTACTTTTTTTCGTTTTCTTTGAAAAAATACAAAAAAATTCATATTAAATAATTAAAAGCTAATGTCGGCCTTTCAATGCTGAAACCATTGTTTAAAAATGTTGACTTTGAGATCTATAAAATAAAAAGTTGGTGTGGCATTCCTCCTTAATTGTTTTCATTTTAAAGTAAAATTAATGACCTTTGAAATAAATGATGGGATGAGGGAATATTACAGAAACTATAGAAATGCCAGGGAAGATTTTAGGAGTGGGGGTTGATTTTTTATGCCGCGTGTTCTTTACTGCGAATCTCTAAAAGTTGAAAATAACTGCAATTTTGACCTATAAACGCCATGGGACCATGTATTTTTTTCAGTATTTTTTGTTAGGGCTTAGAACAAAGTTTGAAATGATGCTAAAGATTTTTCTGAAATTGTCATAGTAAAGTACTGAGAGGGCCTAAGGTTTGTATGGAGTTCTATGGGAAAATAATTAGTGGTCTTTTCCCTATACAAGATGCTGTCTGATGGCGTAGTGTAGAATGTAGCGTAGAATGTTTTCCAAGTCAGCTTAAATGCAAAGGTTTGTTTTAAAATTTATCATAATGACTTGCAAAAATTTAATGCAGTTAAATTTATTGTATTCTTGAAAGATTGACTGTAACACAATTTTTTTACACAATTACAAATAATCAAATTAATTTTTTTCCAACTTTTTTTCAGGGTCTCTGCCAAAATCTTTTGAGGATTTTTCCTCTGCTAGAGCATCCATGGATGCAATTGAAACAATCCAGGACATCCCAACACATATGGATAATCAGGCCATGGCCTACAGTATGTACAAAAGTTGCCATACTTTTAAAGCAGTAACTTGCACGCTTCCAAATGGTGCACTTACATTTTGCTCCATGCTGTACCCAGGTTCTACTTCTGATGTAGCTATTGTACGTCACAGCCAAGTTTTACGAAAGTTCAAAGCTGGAGACCTTATTTTGGTGGTCAAAGGTTTCACCATTCATGACCAGTTGCCCCAGGGTGTCTGCTTAATTATAAAAGCTCTTTTATCGACACGAGGCCAGTTTACCATACAAGAAGCAGCACTGTGTTACAAGATTGCTAAAGCACTTATTCATGTGGAAAGAGCCAACGAGAGGATAAAGAATTACGAGATTCTCCGTCACATACCATCTACTTACAGACCAATCTCAACAAAAATATTTCAACTCTGTTCTTGTCTTGTAAACTTGCAAGCTCCACTTTTGAAAGAAATTACTTAAAGATACATGTACTTATTATAAATTTGCATTGGCGTGTGACAGTATACACTAAACAGTGAAGATATTCATACCAAAGTGCAAGGGATATGCAAATTTTGATTTGTTATCAATGTCAATGGTTATATTTGTTAACTTTGTAGTATGTTGTAATACATATACTTCAGAAAATGAAAATCCCTTTTGTTAGCATGGATTTATTACAAGAATGTTTGACAATTCCATTCTTCATTTGACAATATAATTTGGAAGAGGGTTTACTTATAATTTTAAATCTCTAGTTTAAAGTATATTTACCTTTAAAGCACAACTCAACAAATTCATGTTTTCAACAATTTATCTATTAAGAAAGACCAAAATGTTACATTTTCACTTTGAGAATAACATCTTCAATTCATTAATAAAATGATTCTAAATTTTGATATTCTTTTTTTATGTAGTACATAGATTTTATTAATCATCATTGCTATTTAAAATAGTCTTATAAGCCAGAAGTTTTATGATGGATTGTGACATATCATATCATACATTTATGAGACTTAGGAACATTCAACACATTTAACATGATTACCCATTTTCCATTGTTAGAAAATTCTAGAGGTACAAAACTAAGTGTCAAGAAGTTCAAACCAGAACTCAGTTTTCCATCAGTGCTGGAATGAAAATGTTAATGTAGAAATCTATCAGCTTTGGAACATATGCTGTCCATTCAATGTCTTTTACTATTCTAATCACAATGCAGTCTACTCTTGTCCACACAATTAAGTCGCAGAATGTTTTGTTACATATGTGTAGCTGGCCTTGAATTTGATGATAGTATGGGTGACTGGTTTTCAGGCACAGGGTATCTTGTTTAAGATCTAAAAAAAAATCAAAAAACACTTAAGTTGTGTTATACCAGTACATATCCCCTCCTTTTTCAATATCTTCATACCATAATGAACAGCTGCACTTGTAAATTAATACATGTTTTGAAATCATTTACTCACCAAGATTTTTAATTTCAAAGTACTGGACAATACAGATTTTTAATGTTATTTACCTATGAAAAATCCTTCAAATTTTGTGCCCCATCTGCTACTGTTGAAGACGATGCTGTATATGGACACTTCACCTCTACAATATTAGGAATGGCGTCTTTGGCTTCTGGAGTTTGATAAAATACACTGCATGTTGGTGGTCGAACAACTAAGCCATCAGGTGAAGCTCCCAACACTCCTTATTCATGCAACCATATCCTTTTCAGAAAAAATTATAATACTACTGAATGCAAACAAACCACAAGAGGCCCATGGGCCACATCGCTCACCTGAGTAACTTGGGTGATGAAGTTCTTTACCAGATTTCCCCTCTTGCTATACCTATCATGCCCCCCTACCCCCTCCCCTTTCATGATTTTAATACTTTAGAATCTACACTAGCAAGGATGCTTTCACATAAGTTTCAGCTTTCCTGGCCAAGTGGTTTTTGAGAAAAAGATTCTTAAAAGATTTTTCCTAATTTATCTATGTAAAACTTGAGATTCCCTATTGTGGCCCCGCCCTACCCCTTGGGGTTATGATTTTAACAATTAAATATCTACTCTACCCCAGGATGCTTACACATAAGTTTCAGCTTTCCTGGCCCAGTAGTTTTTGAGAAAAAAATTCTTAAAAGGTTTTTCCTAAATATATCTATGTAAGACTTGGATTCCCTATTGTGGCCCCGCCCTACCCCTGGGGGTCATGATTTTAATAATTTAATATCTACTCTACCCCAGGCTGCTTACACATAAATTTCAGCTTTCCTGGCCCAGTGGTTCTTGAGAAGAAGATTTTTAAAGATTTGTTCTATATATTTCTATGTAAAACTTGTATTCCCTATTGTGGCTCGCCCTACCCCCGGGGGTCATGATTTGAACAATTTAGAATCTACACTACCCCAAGGTGCTTCCACATCAGTTTCAGCTTTCCTGGCCCAGTGGTTCTTGAGAAGAAGATTTTTAAAGATTTGTTCTATACATTTCTATGTAAAACTTGAATTCCCTATTGTGGCCACGCCCAACCCCCGGGGTCCATGGTTTTAACAATTTAATATCTACACTAACCAAGGATGCTTCCACATAAGTTTCAGCTTTCCTGGCCCAGTGGTTCTTGAGAAGAAGATTTTTAAAGATTTGTTCTATACATTTCTATGTAAAACTTGAATTCCCTATTGTGGCCACGCCCTACCCCCGGGGTCATGATTTTAACAATTTAATATCTACACTACCCAAGGATGCTTCCACATAAGTTTCAGCTTTCCTGGCCCAGTGGTTCTTGAGAAGAAGATTTTTAAAGATTTGTTCTACACATTTCTATGTAAAACTTGAATTCCCTATTGTGGCCACGCCCAACCCCCGGGGGTCATGGTTTTAACAATTTAATATCTACACTACCCAAGGATGCTTCCACATAAGTTTCAGCTTTCCTGGCCCAGTGGTTCTTGAGAAGAAGATTTTTTAATGACCCCACCCAATTTTTGTCTTTTCTTGATTATCTCCCCTTGTAAGGGAACTTAGCCCTTCATTTTTACAATTTAAACTCCCCTTCCCCTAAG
>NW_026925120.1:0-25408 GCF_032062105.1 Saccostrea cuccullata
TTTTCTTTATGAAATCACTTAGAAATCCACGACGATCAAATCACTATAACACGTCGTTAGTTTTAAAGGAAGGTATTTATTATGCGAGTGTTTTCTTTAAAGAATGATTTTTTTGAAATGTTTAAGATCTCTCTGCGGTTGAGAAAAGTGTTAGAAATAGATTAATTTTCATTTTACAAGCAAGTGTAAGAGTTGTGGGGAAAATCTTACTATTGTGCTATTTTTACAACGTTATGGACATTCATAGAAAAATACTTATGAGCTTATATCTGTTGATTGCCGTCTCAGGAACTAATAATATTTAATTCTTGAAAAGACAACATATTCTTGACCGCTTAACACGTATACATTATTACACACAAACCTAAAGGAAATCTGAATTTGTAAGGAAGAGTTTGGAACCTTGGACAACACGTATACACAATTGCAGACCATAACCAGGAAGACTCAGGATTGCATGCAAGGAAGAGTTTAAACCTTTCTCAAAACAGCCAAGATCTGAGATAAGTACGAGTCTCTCTCTCTCTCTCTCTCTCTCTCTCTGACGAGTAAAAAATTAAACTTACTCATAAACAATATCTAATTTAAATTACTCAGTATTTTGCATTCACTTTAACCGTACAGTTATTTATCAGTTATTCTCTCACGACTCTTGAAAAGCAGTTTACCGGTATACATATTTATTGAGTAATTGTTGTTTTTGGTCTTAGACTTCACAACAAAAAATCTTGCGGTAACCTTTTACTAGGACTTATTGCATGTTGACAGCAATTTAAGACAAGATTAATTCATTAAACTATAGTATTTACTTTAAATTTCTTTATTTTATATTTTCAATCAGCAGTGTTAAAATTGAAAAATGACTATAAAAGCATGAGAAAAATTTTATCACAGATAAATAAATCTTTGTATGAACCTTAACTATCTAAATTCTGACAATGATATCTCCTAAAGTAAATGAATACCTCAATAAATAATATCCTTTTTGAACCAACAGAAACATTCTTATATTGCAAGGTATTTTTTTGCATAATCTTGAAATCTCTAAGAACCCCCACCTAAAACCTTGATTGAAAAAAGTTCATGGTGAAATATGTTCAGTAAGCACTGTGTCCGACAAGCCTCTTATTAAATTGCGTTTATCAATACTGAAAATATCGAGTCTCGCTTAAAAAAAAAGATCAATTGAAGATAATTTTAAAAACGCATATCCAGTACAAACGGCTGTGGTTGGTGAATTCAACACCCAAAAAATCGCGCTTTAAACTGTTTGCAACAATGAAATGAAGAAATTTGACTGAAACGAGCTTTCGTGACAAGTGTTTATCTCTAGAAATATTCTGAATTTTTTGTTGTCCTTGTTTTTGTGGAAAAAAATATGCTTTTGAAATTGATTTCAACTAATCTCAAATGGACTTGAACAAAACAATGCGATTACAATCTAAACAAGGATATAAAAAGCCTCATGTATCTGGCCAAAGACTGAAATCCTGTTCAAATTCATCATTCATTTCAGCGAAAGGTAATGAGTCTCTCTCTCTCTCTCTCTCTCTCTCTCACTCTCTCTCTCTTTCTCTCTCTCTCTCTCTGGCAATTTGTAATTATGTTCCCCAAAGGACGTATCTTATTCCAGTATGTCCCGTTGTATAATTAGGCTGGCTTTATGTACCCTGATTACAGTATGGCCCGTTGTATTGTTACGCTGGCTTTACGTACCCTGATTACAGTATGTCCCGTTGTATTGTTAGGCTGGCTTTACGTGCCCTGATTACAGTATGTCCCACTGTATCGTTAGGCTGACTTTGCGTACCCTGATTACAGTATGTCCTGTTGTAGCTTTACTAACCTTGATTACAGTATGTCCCATTGTATAGTTAGGCTGGCTTTACGTACCCTGATTACAGTATGTCCCGTTGTTTTGTTACCCTTATTACAGTATGTCCCGTTGTATTGTTAGGCTGGCTTTACGTACCCTGATTACAGTATGTCCCGTTGTATTGTGAGGCTGACTTTACGTACCCTGATTACAGTATGTCCTGTTATATTGTTACCATGATTACAGTATGTCCCGTTGTATAGTTAGGCTGGCTTTATGTACACTGATTACTATATGACCCGTTGTATAGGTAGGCTGGCTTTATGACCCTGATTACAGTATTTCCCGCTGTATTGCCAGGTGGGCTTTATGTACCCTGATTACAGTATGTTCCATTGTATAGATAGGCTGGCTTTACGTACTGTGATTACAGTATGTTCTGTTGTATTTTTAGGCTGACTTTACGTACCCTGATTACAGTATGTCCCGTTGTATTGTCACCGATTACAGTATGTCCCAGGGTTCTCCACAAGGGGTCTTACAATAGCGCCCCTCCATGGTTAAATTAATGTGGGCCATTGTTAAATAAGCTGCGCCATGGTTAAAATCTGCAGCCGTCATGATTAAATTTTACAGCATTTCATTTGTGACAAAATAATTTTTTAATGACTTGAGTAGTTAATTGTGTTTATACTACGACTCCCATGCACCTTGCATGCATCGAAGGAAAGCGGACTGTGCTAAACAAACAACACGTCGTTAATCCGCGACTATGCTGTGAAGCGTGACAATCAATGGAGAGTCAATCAGCTGATCAGATGATCTATATTTTAAGAGTTTATAATCCTGTACACATGTAAATAATTTTGGGGAACTTAACATGTTCACTACATGATTAGATATATAACAGGTTTATAAAAGATGACAATTACGACATGATAAACGTCATGATACTCTGTAAAAAATTCATGTTCCTTTGTAGTTAATCAATTTCCCATGCTCTGTTTTTTAAGCTTTAACTTTATTATCTTTTTGATAAAATGTGCATAGGGCCTACGTCTCAATCGCCATCTTAGCACGCTTAGTCGTAGTTTTAGAGTTACTTCCCGTTGTTATGAAACGTCGCTTGGCGCTATTTTTAGCACTGGGCACGAGGAGAAGTAAACAAATCTTGGTGAAAAATGGAAAAATAAAACGTTTAGAAAAAAGAGACACTGGTCGAAATGTTCCTTAGTGTTTTAACTTAAAAAATATAACCCATTCATCAGTTTTAGTTATAGTGAAACAAAACATACAACAAAACAATACAACAGGCTACAATTCTTATAACTATTAATTTCTGAAAAATATTGCCATGGTTACTGACTTATTGTATCACAATTTTTCTTTTAAATTCCTTCAGAAAGTTACTACAGTTTTGGGCAAATTTTAGTACATTTGTGAAGTAAGATACAGGATAAATCCTTTTCAATTTAATTATTATTTTTTTAACTTTAAAAAGTGTTAGTTATTCCATTGTTTTGTGTTGCAGTGATTAAGTTTAAAAATTGTAAATTAAACCAATCATTGATTAATGAAGATTAGGAAGTCTATGTTTTAGGTCACATTTTGAGTTGGGGAGCGTTTGGGGAATATCTGTAACGGTTCCCGTTACAATTAGAACTAGTTGATATTAAATTAAAAAATATTCTTCATTTAATGATTGTTGATGTGTATACACATTATAGTATTTTATCTGCTCGGGTAATATCCCATTTAATTCACATGCGTTCTATTTTCTTTTAAAACATAATCATTCCATAAAATCAAATGTTTATTCAAGTTGGAATAATGCTATAATGGACAGCTCACCATTTGTACATTTTATGTACCTTTTCGAAAGACTGTCATGCAAATTAAATAGTAAAGCTTCATTTTCATTGTAAGAGAATTTAATAATAAACATATCCTGCCAAACCGTCACATCCGCCTTGTACTCCTTGTCAAGATCAGAAAAATGAAAAAAAAATTTAATGATACATTGAATTTGCTGACAAGGTCTTTGTATCGACCATAGAGCTTGTGAAATGATACATGTTACTTCAAACGGGACTATTGTTTCATCGTCATATTTTTAGAAGCTTGCCTTGCTTTAGATATTGTTCGTTGACTGCGTATCACATAAAAATAGAGATTGTGATTTCAAATTTCGAACAGTTTCTTGGAAACCTTAGTTTCCGCATCTGATTTACATAACTTCTCCAGGCACGAAGCAAGGGGGGGGGGGGGGGCAGGGGGGCCTGACGCCCCACTTTTTTCTCCAACATTACTTTTACTATTAAAAATGTTCACTGAAATACAGGTTGGCCCTCTAGTTAATACTACGGTAAAGTAATATAAAGGAAATGCAACATTGTATCCAAAAAAGTGGTACTGAAAGAAGTAGGCATCTGAGAAAAGTTACCCCCCGTCTGCCCCCCCCCCCTGCTTTCAATCAAAGTACTCAGAAGTACAGACAGCCGGGCTCATTTACAGAGTAGAATGGATTTCTTACATGAATCACGTTTATATTCTGATGAAAAAAATATTTTAAAACTATCAATATGAATGATAAGACACGGACAGAGAGTTTTTCAATTCTAATACCACGGTCCGATTTTGTCAGAATCAGAACTAATCTGGTACCGCAGCTGAATGTAAACAAACAGGCCAGTCTGGTTCCCTCTCCTGCTTTACCTCGTATGTGTAGAAAACTACGGTAACACTGATTATCAAAAATTCTTACGCTAATGAACTATGTTCTTTTACTTATGAAGTTTTCAAAGTTATTACTACTAATTATGTTTATTTTATATAGATAAATCTTCGTTTTATTTTTGTGTCTTTATTTAGCGTTTGTATTATCTCAAAAGCGGTTGAGAGTAAGAACTATATTTTTGCACGTTACTTTAAAATGGCGACTATGGGGTCAACATCCTGCCTTGAACAGGATCACATAAGCCGGCAATTGCTCTTTGAGCAATAAGCCCGGCTAAAAACGAAGCTACGTGCCTGTTCTCGAATAAAAGTTCTCCTTAGTAGCTGTAAATATATGGTAAGAAGTAAAGAAAGATATTTGGTAAAAAAAAAAAAAATACTGAAACACGCTATGTATTTTACGTAGGGGCTATGGATATAAGCATGATTACGGCTTGCAGAATTAAATTCCGGTTACTGTGTCTGACACATCAGCCGGTTGCTGGTTTAATCATTATAAAACAATCTTAATATTTTATTGAAATCTATTGAGATTATGTTTCAATTTTCACCATATAACATATGTCATATTGATTTTAAGGGGTATTATGCACCTAATAATCTAATTTTAAAATTTAAAAAATACTTATTACTTTTTGCCTACCTGTAAAAAAGGGGTAACTCCCCTCCACCCCTTCCCCCGAGGATGTAAAGTTTAAAGGAGTATATAAAACGTTTAAAAGAAATCAGATTCATCGTGAGAATGGTAAATCTACATATACCCGTACATACGATGCAAAATTTCATGAATGAAGCATATGGAAATAACAAACAGTATTCAAGATCAAAAGTCCATAAAACAATACAAAATAGGAGCAAAGCAAACACGGACCTCCAACAATCAGAGTTTGGAAGTAGATGAACAGGTCTAACTTTAGAATTGAAATCCTCTTAGGTTCATATAGTATACTAAGATATATTTTATGATAACATATAAATGATCTAATTTTCACTCACATTAATTAAGACACCATTATGTACCGGATTTAGACTACAAATTAGATGTACATTCCTGTGTAATACTCAAAACTGAATGGATAAAAGAAGAAAAACATTAAACGACACCAATCTCATTCCCCTGCTCTGAATGTTTTTTTGTTTTCAAAAATATACAAAACTGGTATCAGATAGTTATAATTGATATTTTCAGGAGAAGGATATGGAGATAACGAACAGTATTCAATATCAAAGTCCACAAAACAATACAAAACCGGAGCAGAGCAAACACGGAACTCCGAAACATGGAGGAGTGAGCATCCCCTGCTGACCGTTCACACCTGTCTTGTGCTCCTTGTCATGATCGGGAAATAACGGAAATATCACTCGTCAATTCAGTGTATTAATAATGGACTAACAATAAGTATGAAAAACGTCAGTCAGTATTTGTCTCAATGATAAATTGTATTTGCTGTCAACTTGCTTGTCAATAATTCACCTCGATTTAGAAATTGTTCATACGTAGAGCATGCTCTTGCGTATCGAATCTACTGAGATATATACACTCCGTATGCAGCTGATGAAGGTACATGTATATTGCTGCATAAGCAAGGGAAGTTGACGATAGAAAAGTTAAAGTCATCATGTTTATCATATAATTTGGTTGTTAGATTACTATTAACGTCCTTTTCAAGTAAAGTATCCAAGTATGAAACAGATGTGTCAGACTATGTGGTATCCTCAGGTAACACATACAAAGACAAGTTCATTGTTAACAGAATGATCAGTTACAGGTAAACTAGGGATGCACTTCAATTTTCTGAATAACAATTGCATTTCCAGATGTAAATAACGACCGGTCTTTGTCTTGTAAAGCAAGATATGTGGTTGGACAAGTTTGACTTTCAAGAGAGACTCAGATACCATAATTTGTTTCAATTAAATCAGAATGAAATGTGGAATGTAATTTTTTTTTTAAATGTGAGCCTGTGAAGAACTACAACATTAATTTTATATGAGGCGTTCGCATTCATTCTCCCACGACCATCAGGAAGTTTAAAAGCGAACCAGTCCTTCAAAGGCTTTCCAGATCTATGTGTTGATTTTATTCTTCAACTGTTGAGACACTTGTGATAACAAGGCGGTCTATCTTGCGGTAAAGGGAAGGATTTTTTTCCCTAAAGGTACGAATCAAATGGGGATATTTACACCTTCTTCTTGCTATGATAGCTTGTAGAAAACACTTTTAATGTCTATTAATATTTTATGCTGTTCTTCAATTTGCAGGAATATTTAAACATGTTACATGTACATAAATGATTCATTTCTTTAAATATCAGTTTAATACTATGACTAAAACAAAAAAATAACTGTGTATGTCTTGTGTGTCTTATGGTGTGAATGTTAATGAAAAGTTTTCAAAATTATTTAAGAAATAAACAATGCTATTCAGTGAACATGGCGTTATGAATAGCAATTAATCTGCTGACATATTCCATGGAAAATATTCCAGCAGAGCTATTGCTATTCACAATGCCACATTACTGAATAATCGTTGTTTATTACTTTGATTTTTTTTTCAAATTATCAGAGGAAATCCTGACTTACATAAGGACGCGACGTCTTGTCTTCAGTAATGAAAAACAAACGGCATTACTGATCAATTATCCTTTTCTCTAATAAATCACAAACAATTTATAAAGTAATTCCCTCTCAAACACAGTTATCTGGATACAAGCAGCGCCGTCACCACAATCTCTTAATTTTTGTTTTGATGCAGTTGTGACGTCATCGATCAACTTTATTGAAACCTCATAATAATAATGATTATTACTCCAGAATGCTTTTCTATGATTTTTTTTTTTTAGTTTTTCTATTTATTTTTAATAGCTGAAATCATTCTTGAAGTAGATATACTAGTAAAAGAAATTTTATCTTCCTGAATGTTATTACCCAAGTGTGAAGAGTTATCGTTCTTTGTACAAATATGCATGATACGAAAAAATAAAAATATGGCAGTTCTCTACAAATTTCACAGAGTTTTATTATACAATTAATACATTGACCAAAATCGAATTTTTGAAGAATTAAATCAGCAATTTTAAATATTCTGAATTTCTTTTTTTTTTTCAAAGAATATTATTAAAAACTTATATTTATTCCTTTAACGAAACATTTCATATATATATACTTCTCAACACGTTGTAGAACTGTAGTAGAGATTGTATTACATGAGTGTGAAAGAACAATTGCACTCATAGCAGAAGCAGTTGCGTCTGTAGTCCTGTAAACGCAGTTGAGGACTACACGTTCATAGTGGGAGAGAATAGTGGATACGCAAATATAAATTTATGAACTAACTGTAGAAAGATAAACCATGTAAGAAAAAATACTAAACATGCTTAATTATACCCCCCGCTTGAAAAGTGGGAGGGTATATACTAATCGATATTTCCGTCCGTCCGTCTGTACGTCCGTCCGTCCGTATGTTACGCTTTGTGGTACCCATCTCTTATCCGCAACTCCTCTCATACCACTGAAGGAAATTTAATGAAACTTTCACAGAATCTTCATTACATGTTGCCATTGTGCACCTCCTATTTTACTTTTTGATCTGACATATATTTTGGATTTTCCAGAGCAAAACATGAACACTGCCATTATATTCATATGGGAGGCGGGGGTATCATTTAGTGAGCTCATTCCTCACAGTACCTCTAGTTATAAAATACAAAGGCGTATATGCGGTAATGACCAATAAATAAATATACTTAGAAAACCTAATTAATTATTAAAAGCATTCACTTTAAAGGTGAATTTAACGAATAGTGATAAATCTTTAAAAAATCATAAACAATCATTAAATAACTTAATCAGCAATGAATCATAGACTTTGATGCAAAATGAATGTTGAAGTGCTAGAATAATACAGTAATGCAGTTTGTGTTGAAGCATAAGGTTGTTTCAAACTTTTATCATCAATGTAACTGGATTAAACACGTTGAAGAACCATCATAATAAATATCTGATTTTTTTACATATTGTTTATTGAGGGAATTGGGCTTTATCTCAATTTTCAGAATTTCTTTTTTAATTTATCACAATTTATTTGCCAAGTGTATGATATTTTAAGCCAAAATTACTAATTTAAATTTTTTAAAAAATCAGAAAAGAGATGGTCATGGTTACCTATATTTTTTTGGAGACCAGGTATTCCAACAATCTATTGGAATTCCCATGGGAACCAATTGCGCTCCATTATTAGCAGACTTATTTTTGTATTCTTATGAAGCAAAATTTATGAAAAATCTTATGTGTCAAAAGAAGAAAACACTTGCTGTGGCCTTCAACTCGACCTTTAGATATATCGACGACGCATTGTCAATTAACAATGGTAATTTCCATTCCTACGTCGATACGATATATCCAGAAGAGCTTGAGATAAAAGATACCACAGAGTCTGACACATCTGTTTCATTTTTGGATATTTTTCTTGAAAAAGACGTTAATGGTTACCTAACATCCAATTTATATGATAAACTTGACGACTTTAACATTTCTATCGTCAACTTCCCTTACTTATGTAGCAATATACCTTCATCACCTGCATATGGAGTGTATATATCTCAGTCGATACGCAAGAGCATGCTCTACGTGTGAACAATTTCTAAAACGAGGTAAATTAATTGACAGGCAAGTTGATGAAACAAGGATATCAGCAGTCTAGTTTAAAGTCATTATTTCGTAAGTTCTATGGTCGATACAATGACCTTGTCAGCAAAAACAATTTATCATTGAGTCAAATGCTGACTGACGTTTTTCATACCAATTGTTAGTCCATTATTTATAAACTGAATTGACGACGGATTTTTCCGTTATTTCACGATAATGACAGGGAACACACGGCGGGTGTGACCGGTCAGCAGGGGATGCTCACTCCTCCATAGCAACTGATCCCACCTCTAATGTATCGGAGGTCCGTGTTTGCTCTGTTCTTGTTTTGTATTGTTTTATAGACTTTGAGATTGAATACTGTTCGTTATCTTTATATCCTTCTTTATCTATGTGACACGCTATCTTAAATGTTTGACGAATTTCTTTTCGTATGATATTAAGGGGATGTATAGATTGTCAACACATGCCATCAAAACACACATATTGTAATATTATTGGAAAATTGTAAATAATATGCATTTATATGTGTCCTTGCATTTTTATGGTAAGAAAATAGCTACCTGTTTATTATGTAATGTCTCAACTAAGGCTTTGTAAACCACCTGCATGTTATTTAATGATCGAATTGTCCAAGGTTTTGGGAAATTTGCGATGTTACAGTGTGATCAAATGATCATTATCAATCCTGTGGAGAACATGTGACTGTAAGTTTTCAGAGATCCAAATCCATATTCCTTGTATTCTGGCTGAAAATTAACAAAGCTACCGGAAATAATATGTTCAATATTTTCATTCTGAGCAAAGGGATTGCATGCATTTTCATAATTGCACTAAACACATATAAGTAGATTTTTCAGAGTCCTTTCTTAGTAGCTGGGGCGAGATTTTTATTGAAAAAAATTCTATGCAAGAAAGATTCATACGATTGATTTTTCACAAAATGTTATATAATATTAGTCTGTCTAGTGAAATTTAAGTAGACTGCTTTTTGCCAAAACAGGAATAAATTACAAAAATTAAGCGTTAAGAAACCGGATAAGTTGTGTTTAGTTGCCTCATTCATATGCGCAAAACCCATCCATGCATGAAGTATGTTTTTGACCAGTAACCTGTAATTTAGATACAAAACGGTCTTAACAAAGTTCACCCGAAACATCACTATTTGAATTACAAGTCCACCTAGCAAACTTCTATGACAGATTTAATTTGGATCAACATCATATCAATGGAAATGACATGATAAAATTTTGGTAAACTTAAGTCGGAGAGGTTTAAGCTTTACTTAAACATATTTTCACCACGTGGTAAGTACGCAAGGCATTGATTCTTACGAACTGAAAAATAATAAGAACCAAATCACATATTTATACGTAGCAAACTGTATTACAATTTGAAAATATCAGAATCAAGGGATCCAAGGTGCCTAGAGACATGGGCTATTGTGAATTGACCTTTAGAAAGGTCATGACATACCTTCAACTTGTCAACGAAGTACCTAAACAGAAGCCTGATACAATTAAAAAATCTAGAATTTCAGATGCAGAAACAAAAAAGAGCTAAAATACAAAAATTCTTAAGCTAAGTCAGGCCCTCCCCATACAAACAAGAATAAATAACGAGTTTATCAGATTCTCAGTATTTGTCAATTGTTTGAAAAACGAATGATTCTCGTTTGGTTAAGAACAATTCTGAGTGTTACTAGATTATTTTTACTCTGCAAAGATGAATATATTTATAAAATCACATTCGCTTAAAGCTCACCCTTTGAAAACGGTTGAAATAACAGTGAGTGATCTAGAAAAATTATTATCAATAAAATCTGTGATAATAATGTTGACAAGGGCGTTAATTATATCTACAATAGAATTAACGAAGCGATTTCTTTAAACAAAACGAGGCATCTGAGTGTATTCTTTAAGTGATTTCTTCCCAAATATCAGATTTTAAATAAATTTTGCTTCATATGAATACAAATTAGGTATGTTAAAACGTTTACATGGTATATACAACATATACTGAAACGCAAAAGAAACGCAACACCCTACTCTAGGGGAAAATAATTATGTAAAGTAAAG
Source organism: Saccostrea cuccullata (assembly GCF_032062105.1). Taxonomy (NCBI): domain Eukaryota; kingdom Metazoa; phylum Mollusca; class Bivalvia; order Ostreida; family Ostreidae; genus Saccostrea; species Saccostrea cuccullata. Next base: position 11,278 of record NW_026925120.1, read on the forward strand.
AATTTTGTATCTTAAAGTTATGGATATCTTCAATTTGGTAAATATCGATAAATTGACGGTTGAACGATTTTCAAGTTTGAGTCTGCTTAACAGAAATCAAAAATTGCATTTTTAACAAAACATTTGGCAATATTATGGTGTTTTAAGGATTTGTACTGATCACCTTAAGTAATGCAGCAATATTTCAAAAAATAAAATCCCTTTTCGTTTCCTGTAACGATGCTAAGGCTTCTTGAAAATGGATTAAGTGCGCATTTCCCTTGCTCTAGTTGGAAAATCTCAATGTAAAGGTGATGGAGAGTTGATGATGCAAAAATACACTACATTACGCCTCAACGGGGTCTTACGTATCATATTCATAAATGATAGTACTTGGACAGGAAGTCCAAGGGTTACCACAATGCGCTAAGTTAGAGAAAAATCGACCTAATCATCTGAAAAATAGGCATTTAAAAATGGCAAAGAATAAATCCTTCGCTCAGATTTCGATATTGATTAACCTACTGTATCGTAGAAATTAAGCTGCAATTGTTGTTTAGGGCAGTCTTGCACGTTGTAATTGAATGGCTGGGAGGGGGTGTTTTATCAGTCATATGTTACTTAGTAAAGTTAAAAAAGAAACATTTAACATTTTTTTCAAATCCCTGATGTTCTGAAAAGTGAGTTTAGCCTTAGTGTATTCTTTTTTGAAAATCATTAGATAAAAAATTCAAACATTTGTAGATTACTGCTTGTTGCGTTTCTTTTGCGTTTCAGTATATTTTTGGGAAGCGTCTCCAAAAGCAAAAAGGTATTGTCAATCAGAAACTCAAGCATCTTCTCTATATCATCTTCAGAGTGTGCTTGACCTTGTGTAAACAAAAAGTTTTTTGACAAAATAATTTTGAAGTTGGGTTACAAGTTGTGGAATGAAATCCAAATTCCTCTAAAATACAATTTAAATAACAAGCCTTACTAACAATTAAAGACGATGCTGTTACATCGTACGTTTTGTTATCAGCAGGAATCAGTAAATACCAATAGTGTAATCTATTATCAAATAGAATCAAAGCCAACAATAGCATAACATCATTGAGTATTTATATTTTCAACATAAGATCGTAGGATATTAATTTGAGTGGAGCAATTGAATAGATTTTAAGATTAATTCTTTTAGATAAGCAGGGCTAAAACTAACCGTATTCCTCGAATGTAATTTTACCTTTATGCATGTTCCGTAAAATTACAGTTTGATGCCGGAAAGAAAATGTTTATCTTCAAAATGATAAAATTGCAAACATTATACATGTATAATATTTGCACAAATTCTAATTGAACAAATGGTATTATGTATTTTAACAGAATAAAAATTAGTTAATAAATACAAAACATGACAAGAAAAAAAAAATCCATCCACATGAAAAACGCCCCAATTGATTCTTGGATAACATCGTTAAATGTCCAATTACACATGCCTTCAATTTACCTTGCATGCTTAAAATCGTGTGTTTAAAGGAAACTCTAGTGTGTTATGAAATGGATAGCAAGGATTTAAATAGGATTTCAAATTTTTTTTTTACAAAAAGGAAAGATTTTAATGCAAAACAATTTCAGTGTTTATTGAAATGATGAAGCTTCTAAAGAGATTTTTTATTCTTTCAGTCTTTTTGGTATTACTGGTTTTCTGTGGGATATATATGCTTCTGATTGTGAAAGTGTCTGTGAAAAAATACTGTGTACCTACCAGCAATCGTCTTATATCTGCTTGCAAATGGAAAATTTATTATAAAGATCTGACTAATGGATTATTGAAAATAAGACAAACAAAAGGAAAATTTTATATGGAGATTGATGTCACGAAATCATGTTTGATTTCAACATTAACTTCAGAGATAAGTATGAATATCTCTCTCTCTCTCTCTCTCTCTCTCTCTCTCTCTCTCTCTCTCTCTCTCTCTCTCTCTCTCTCTCTCTGTGCATATCTTCAAGCGCATCAAAAGAATGTGCTTCCGCAAGATCCTATAAGATAATCTCAAACCGAGGAGAAAAATTCAATATCATTAATTTTATAAACAACCACAAACACTCTAAAATATTAACATTTGTAAAAAAAAAAAAAAAAAGAATTATAAATAAACAAATAAGATAATTTGATAATTCATACGCAGACAAAATGTTCTCTTGCATATCATGTGCTTTGGTAGATAATAAAACTCATGTTTTTTTCAGAGGGCAATAGGACAGTGGACGTAAGTCCTTGTGTGCTGGCGGATTGCCAGACTTTGAGCCTGCATGTTGAATATAACATTTTAGAATTATGTAATAAGAGGTATTGCAAGAAAACGAAGTGCAAGCATGTCAATTGTCCAAAAACAACAAACTCATCGAAATCAATTACTCATACAATACAAGGTCCTTCGCTTAGCGGTGATATACAGAACTGCACCTCTGCTTCGCTTACTTCTGCGAGAAACATGGGAATGGTCGGCGGACGTTGGAAACCAACAGACTGTAGACCGACACATCGTGTTGCAATCATCATACCTTTTAGAGATAGAGAGGAACATCTTTGCATTCTTCTTAAGAATCTTATCCCCATTCTAATGGTTCAACAAACAGAATTTAGAATTTTTGTGATTGAACAGGTACAAGTAATTTTTTTTTATATTTAAATGGTACCTCATGCAAGTCCTCTTCAATAAAATTCAATTTTTTTTTTTCAGTAATACAGTATTATATTTTAGATTGGAAATACTACATTTAATAAAGGAAGACTTATGAATGTATGTTTTATCTAATATTGTTGAACAGGTGAAGTGATCTAATTTATTTCTTTAAGGTATCTCATTCAAGAATCCTTCAATAAAGGACAAAGTTTGAATACAGCCCCTTGTTTGATGTAAACATCCAAACGAAGTTAAATTGTAATAGTGTGAAGTTAAAAACTTAAAATCATGCTTGTTTTCAAAACCAGCACTTATTTTAATTTAAAGAGCAGGGGTCATAGGGGGTGCGAAAGATGCTCATTTTCACGAATTTTCTCAATGCGGGTGGAATTTTGTCAATTTTGAGATACTTTTCACTGCACAAGTTTGCTTATATGATCATTATACACAAAATGCATTTGATATTAGTGTATAAAATATAAAAATTTGGTAGATAGGCAAGCCTGTGTTCTATGTTTTTGGAAACAAAATGTGCCATAAAATCGATGAAAATTTGCATAATAAATTAGAAAATTCGGAAATTAATACATTTTCTGATCGTCCTCTGATTTCTATGTATTCAAAACCTTAGAACCAATACCTATTTCGTGGCAGGGTGACAAGTGATTTTCTATTGATAAATTGTTGCATCATTCTAAAGACATCGCAAACCAGGGGCGTAAAATGGGTCTTCTCCTATCTTGGCCTTTGAGAAAAACAAATTTTCATTTACGCAGTATTATATTTTAGATTGGGAATACAACATTTAATAAAGGAAGACTTATGAATGCAGGTTTTCTCGAAGCAGGAAGAATGTTTGACTTTAATTGTGTTTTCTTCCATGACGTCGACCTAATTCCAGAAAATGAAAGAAATCTGTATTATTGTGGTGACCAACCACGCCATCTGTCGGTGGCTATCGACGAAGATCGTTACAAGTAAGAGACTTGATTGTTGAGTTTCTTTTTTGTCAATATTTCAGTCTTATGATTCCAATGAAGTATAACAACGGATATACACGTATTACGCAATAATTTTATGATAATAATTTAAGAGGATTTCTAGCGAATGTAACTATTAACAAAATTATCGTTCTTTTCCCCTGACTGTTGGAATCTGGAAGACTAGAAATGTACAAGATATCAAATTGCAAAAAGTGCAATGAAGTAATCATTTACCAAAATAGCTTTAAAAACAATATTATAGGACCAAGTACTATTTTTAAAAAAATTTGATAAGGAAAAGATTTTTTCATATGTAAATGCTATACATTCATCAAAAATACTTCAGAGTCAAACCTTCTCCAATCCTAAATCCACATTACATGGGCATATTAAAAATCAGTACAACTAACAAGACCTTGAAATAAAAATAAAATTTAAAAAAACGATGAATTCTGGAGACCTCATTATTCAGAAACGTACGGGGTTTAAGAAAATGAAAACGATACCATGAAGGAAAATGTTACTGAAATATGATATTTTCTTCCATTCACACTAAGCCTTTTACTCCATTATTAAAATCCAATGAGAGGAAGCATAATTATTTTCTGAAATGTATTTTAAACTGTTCTTCACTTTACAATCCAATACAAACGTGTTGTCACTGCATGTAAAGGACGTTATATTTATGATTTTTTTGTTCTGTTGTTTTATGTCAATAAGCACTAATGTCAGTACTATGTTATTTTGTAATGCCCCGTAATCGAAGATTTGGTTTTAGCTCTGTTCGTCTTTCGTCTATCTGTTTGTCTGTCTGGGTAGCTGATGTCGACAAAAACTTTAACTGTGCCAATAACTTTTGACTTTGGAGTTATGGCTTTTGTACATTACGTATGAAGGATATGGAGATAACGAACAGTATTCAAAATCAAGATTAAAAAAAAACAATACTAAGTAGGTACAGAGCAAACCCGAACCCCTAAAACATCAGAGGTGGGATCAGGTGCCATGGAGGAGTGAGCATCCCCTGCTGACCTGTCACAACCGCCGTGTTCTCCTTGTCATGATTGGGAAATAACGGAAAACCGTCGTCAATTCAGTATATAAATAATAGACCAATAATAAGTATGAAAAACGTCAGCATTTAACTCAATGATACTGTAAAATCACATATTTTCGTTGGGTAAGATTTTCGTGGTTGGAGTAAAAACCCTTGGTTCGTGGGTATTTGAATTCGTGGATGAATAATTGTTAAGTAGTTTTGTATGTAACATTTTACATTTTGTGATGCACTTGAATTCGTGGGTCCCTTTATACCACGAAAACAACAAAAATTAAACCCCCACGAAAATTTGTGATTTCATAGTAATTTTGTATTTTTCTGACAAGTTCATTGTATAGACCAAAAAACTTACGAAATGATGACTTTAAACGAGATTGCTGATGTTCCTGTTTCTTCAACGTCTTTGTCAATAAATTACTTTGTAGATCATGCTCTTGCGTATCGAATCAACTGAGATATATAAACGCCGTATGCAGGTGATAAAGGTAAATTGCTGCATAAGTAAGGAAAGTTGACGATAGAGAAGTTAAAGTCATCACGTTTATCATTTAGCTTGGTTGTTAGAATACCATTAACGTTTTTTTCAAGTAAAATATCCAATTCTGAAATACATTTTTCAGTCTCTGTGGTATCTTTTATCTCAAGCTTAACAGGATATATCGTATCGACATAGCAATGGAAATTACCATTGTTAAATGACAAAACGTAGAGTCGAAGGCCACAGCAAGAGTTTTCTTTTCACGCGTAAGATTTTGCACAAATTCTGCTTCATATGAATACAAAATGGGTCTGCTAATAACTGAGCAAAATTGGTACCCATTGGGATTCCAATAGATTTTTTGGAAGACCTGGTCTCCCAAAACCACAAAGATATTGTCAATCAGAAATTCAAACATCTTTTTGATGTCAACTTCAGAGTACTTGTTTGTGCAATCAGAATGTGTTTTAACAAAATAATTTTGCAAATGACCAAGTAAGTAAATTTACGAGTTACATTTTTATTGAAAAAGCAGCTGTCAATGATAAATATCATTAGCCTTTGACCTGGACTTTTAAGTTTGACGCACTTTTAAAAAAAATCTTTAACCTTGACTATAAAGTTTGAATATTATGTCCTAGGGCTTTCAAAATTTCACATGTGTATTCCTTGTGAAAAGACTTTTCTCTTGATACCAACATTTTTAACCTTTTGACCTTGGATTTTGACTTTTTTGTGAGAGACTTCTTTCTTCATCATAAGCTGTCTATGGAGGCATCGGTGCTTCTAAAACAATACTTGTTTTTTTGTCGTTGTTGGTTTTTTTAATATTTCAGCATATGTTTTGAATTTACATGTATTCAATATACTTAAATTGACATGAACACAGTTTCAGCGAAAATTTTTCAATATAATTTTCACCTTTTTAAAAATTTTTACTAATATTTAAGCAAGATATTTCTAATGATCATAAAAAAATTGAATTGCAGTTGTAGATATACAAAAAAGATTTAGAGCCCCAAACCTTTGTAAAATGTAAAAAGGGTCTGTGCCATGTTTTTGTTAACAAAGGTTAAACATACTAATATATGATCGTTCAAAGCATATTTTTTCAATAAATAATTAATTCTAAATACGATAGGACACTTTCTAGTGATTTGCTGAATCTCGTGTAGTTAATATAATATTTTCTACATGTTAACAAAAACAAGGCAAGAGCCTTGTTTACATTATGAAGAATTTTATGCTCTGTTTCTCCTTTGTAAATCAACAAATGATGTTCACATTTTTTAAGGGATGAAGCTTATTTCAACTTTTGTTATTCGATATAACATAACTTGGGGCAGTTTACGCTTTATAAACCGGGAAGCGGTTTATTTAAAAGCGTAAACTGTCCCAGGTTTTGTTATATCGTATAACATAAGTTGAAATAAGCTTCATTCCTTATAATTTAATTTCAATGTAGACAATGAGACAATTTTTCCATTTTTTCCTTCGAAAAAAAAAGGTTCAAATATTGCATATTTTAAAGTTAACGTCAAGCGGAGTAATACGTTTTTGACATAACTCATTGTGACGTAGGCAAGTTATGTTATACAAAATGGATAAAACCGTTTAACCAATCAAATGCCGGGTTACAACTAAAATTAAATCATTAATATATAACTTAATTTCTTCTTCGTTTATATGTTAAAGGTGTGTTGAACGAATAGACTTATATTGCTCTATTTTCCTTTATGTACATAGTTTTTAATATATGTATTTTTTAATTGTCTAGATCGTCTTCAAGCACTATCGTATTAAAAGTTTTAGACTGCTCCTATTCATAATATTGGAAAAATCTATTGATTTGAAATACAGGTTGATGTACAGCTGGTTAGTGGGTGGAGTGTTGGGATTCAGACCAGAAACATTCCGTAAAGTTAACGGATATTCCAACATGTTCTGGGGCTGGGGAGGGGAAGACGACGATATGTACAATAGGTAAGAAGTCTTATAGTTTTTTTTTATTGGGCATAAAAATATTCATTAAAAAGTGTTAATTTGTGATGATTTATACATTACTATTCTGGCGTTCCCATTTAGCAAAGTATATGAAACATAAAACATGATATGCCAGAATGAGAATTAAAATTACATCTCATCAGAGTTTAGGGCAGGATTGTTCTTCCTACCTAGATAAAGTAATATGGACCATTATTATTGTATACGTAACTGTTCTGCTAAATATTTAAATCACAAAAGAGTTTCCGTTATTTTTTTCTGGTGTAAAAGTAAACCGTCGGTTGTAAAAGTCGGCTTTTCTTGCAAAAGTCCACAAGTAAGTATAGAAAATAAAGGCGTATACTGTAAAGGCAAAATAATTATTATGAAACTTGTCAGACAAAAGGTATCTGAGTAATTTTGTTTTGCTTACAAGGTCATTACAACGACCCTAGATTTTACGAAATGCTGACATTAAACGAAATTGCTGATATCCCTGAAACATCAACTTATCTGTCAGAAGCCTGCCTTGGTCTATAATTTGATCTTACTCGTATCATGCCATTGGGTATCAAATAGGTTTAAGATGCAATTACTATGAGTATGTAGGTAGAAGTGAAGTATTACTACATATATAAAGGTGGGAAAAGAAAAGCTGAAATATTCTCATTTATCATACAATTTAGTTGAAAGTTGATCCTTATCATTAATTTCTAGAGAAACATCTAAATATTACCTGATATGGCACGTTCTTTTATATATTTTTCATTTAAAGTTCACTTGGATATATGGAGTCAACATATGAATGGATATAATGATTGCTAAATAAAATACTTAGCTGCATATAATTAAATTTATAGTTGAAGGAATTGGTAGGTATTTTTTTAAGAGTTTTCTGAGTATTTTTTTCTGTACAGGAATGTAAAAACACGTCGGCTAATAAATAAGCACAATAAATGCAAATCGGAATTTCAAACAATTGTCGGAGAACTGCCTGCATGTTTACAAAAAACATTCTTTAGATTGTTCATAGAAAATCTGATGGTGTTTTTCAAAGCTACCTTAAGAGTATCCTAAACTAAGACGTCCTAAATCATTATAACATACAAATACGCGAAGTATTAAACCATTGCAAGGAATCGGAGAGTGGCCATTTTTTACCAAGTACTTCTACAGGTTAAGTAAATCATTATACTGAGAAAATTTAAAAATTGTTAGTGCAAAGATCCAACATTTTAACTTCACAGTAATTTTATATACAAAACCAGAATCAGACAGATTTCTAAAAAAGTAATGTTGTTGATGCCCTGAAATCACATAATACTACAGAAAATGTCGACTTCCATTTAAATTTTGGAAGAAGCAGTTTTCGATGATGTTAAATTTTTATCATTTATCTTCCATAATAAGCAATTAATTTTCGTTCGTAAAAAGACAAGAAAGGGATATGATAGAGCAATTGATGGACCCTGCAATGTATCTTTTTGTAAGAAATCAAATATAAATTGGGCAGATCGAACTCACCTTGGTTGACTAAAAAGTGAAACGTCTAAAACTCTGCAATGTTATTTTGAAGACCTTTATCTTAAGAATATGTACTTTACAATATATAATCCATCTTATCCTCATAGCTCCCTTTCTTAGGAGAACATTCTGCAAAATCGTATGTCAATTTTGATTATTTTTAATATTCCAAAGAACCAAAATGAATTTGAATTACTTTATTTATTTTGGATACCAAAGCATCATAAAATCCCAACAAACAAAGATACATAGTAAGTTCCAGTAAATGTTCTACCAAGCCTCTTTCTCTACTCCTCATTTAGATATTAACATAAGTGAAAGAAAATCTTCAAGAGTACTGTGCAACAATATATTCGAGAAGTGGTTTAAATCCGATGTGGATACGAAAAATTCCAAGGAACCCCTGGGCAATTTTAAATCACAAGATTTTACAAAAATCAACAGCATAAAAACTCGACTTTTCAACATTAAACACAACAATTCCCCACGATAAATCAAAGTCCAGGCTGTTTGTATCATTGACGGCTGTTTTTTCAATAAAAATGGAACTCGTAAATTTACTGACATTATCATTGGTCATTTGCAAAAATTATTTTGTTAAAACACATTCTGAATGTACACACAATAACTGTGAAGTTATCAAAATGATGCTTGAGTTTATGATTGACAAGATCTTTGTTTTGTTTTTTTTTTTTTGGGGGGGGGGGGGGAGACCCGGTTTTCCAACAATCTTTTAGAATTTCCATGGGCACATTGCACCCCGTTCTATTTTTTAACACAGATCTATTTTTGTTTTAATATGAAAAGAATTTTAAAAGAAAAACATTTTAATTGTACACAAAAGTACTAGGTTGACATCAAAAAGATGCTTAAGTTTCTGATTGACAATATCTATGTGGTTTTTGAAGATCAAGCCTTCCAACAATCTATTGGAATTCCCATGGGTACCAATTGCGCCCCGTTATTAGCAGACCTATTTTAAATTTATATGAAACAGAATTTGTTCAGAACTGTATGCGTGAAAAGAAGAAAACACTTGTGGTGGCCTTCAACTCGACATTTAGATATATCGACGACGTATTGTCAATAAACAATGGTATTTCCATTCTTATGTCGATACGATATATCCCGGTGAGCTTGATATAATTGATGCCAGAGAGTCTGACACATCTGTTTCATTTTGAGATATTTTAATTGAAAAAGACGTTAATGGTAATCTAACAACCAAGCTTTTTGATAAGCGTAAAGACTTCTAACTTTGCATACAGTTTTTTTTTTGTCTCTCGGATAATTTGATAGGTAGGAGTATGTTCTAAGTATGTAAATTTCCTAAACAGGATTGGGCTTGATAGGGCTGTCGCTGGACCCTTCAATGTATTTTTTGTAAGGATTTTTCAGAGGTACAGGCGTCCAGTATAAGTTGGGTAGATAGAACGCACCTTGCTTGACTGAAAAAGTTAAAAGTCTTTAACACTGCCATGTTATTTCTAAGGAAGTAAGGAGTTGATCCGCATCAAGATACTTCGTTCTTCCTGCAGATTTTGAACTTTTTTTTTTCGTATGAACACGCAAATCTATTCAAATCTGCTTATATCTGGTGCACATGATACCCATTTAATTTTGGACAGATGAAGATTTGAAATCGAGAAAGGAATTTTTTTTTACTATTCGAATGCTTTTAGCAAAATAAGGTTACATGTAGTTAATTAACGAGTCTCATTTCAGTGAAAAAAAAAATGTCAGTGTTAGATAGACTTTAACTTGTCCTGAGGATTGGTTGCTTTTTATGAGTTGAAACTCGTGCGTTCTGTTATATTTGTATATATTTAATATGTTCCTGTAAAACTTATGATTAAGCATGTATAGATAATAAGCGTGACAATTTTACTTACAGAATACGTCATTCAAGGTTCCGTTTAATAAGACCTCCAGATTCTATTGCTAGATATACAACGATCCGTCACAAGAAACGGGAACATTGGACGAAAAGGTAATTCAAATCATCGTTTTACTCGTCTCTTCATAAACTAAGGTAAATAAAAAATATTAATAGTTTTATAGTTTATGTGAAATATATTGTGAAAAAATATTTTTATCTTAAAATTTTTAGATTTGAAGTTCTTAATACGTGGAAAACAAGGTTAAAGACCGATGGATTGAGAAATGTTCCTTACCAACTCATATCTTCTCATATTTATACGTACTATACTAAACTCAGAATTGATGTCGGAGTACCGGACTTTCCTGTAGAGGAAGCTAATTTTACGTTGACAACGGAAAGTAACTTGTAAAGAATAAAATGTTATTGCATAATATTAAATTTCAGAGTTAAATATTTAACTTTACAGCTGTAAATATAATATGAAACAGGCATCCAAAAATGAAAAAAAGACATTCAGAAAAATACAAAGATCAAAAATTGGGTCGTAAACAGCTATCCAGATAAATTTGATCTTTCCTTAAAAATTGTATTGAATTTTAAAAACAAACTTGATTGTTTGCAAGCTAAGATGATCAATGGAATGCACCAATAAACGGTCAGAAATTGTGATGACAATTTATTTATGTTTTGAATCATTATTATCTTGATGAGAAACCACTATTCATATCATGAAATATATGGAGCTAACGAACAGTATTCATGTTGAAAAGATCTTTAAACAATACAAAATTGGAGCAAACCAAACATGGGCCTTCGAAACAGGTGGAATCAGGTGCCATGAAAAAGAGTGAGCATCCCCTGCTGATCGGTCATTCCCACCGTGTGCTCCTTGTCAGAATTGGAAGTAACGAAAAAAATCCGTCGAAAATTCAGTACGATGATCTTACAATTACATGTACTTTGAAAAACATCAGTCAGCATATGACTTTATGATAAATTGTATTTGCTGACAAGGACATTGTATCGATCAGGAACTAACAAAAAGATGACTTTAAACCAGACTTCTGATATTCATGTTTCATCAACTTGTTTGTCAGTAGTTTACCTTGTTTTAGGAATCGTTCCTTCGTAGAGCACGCTATCTCGTATCGAATCAATTGAAAGATATAAACCCCGTATATAGGAGATGGATATTGCTACATGAGTAAGGGAGTTGATGATCGTAAAGTTAAAATCATCACGTTTATAAGAAAAATCGGTTGTTAGATTACCATGAAACTCTTTTTCAAATAAAATATCTAAATATGAAAACAGATTTGTCAGATTCTGTCTTATGTTTTATTTCAAGCTCACTGGGAAATATCTGATCTACATAAGAAGGTAAAGTAAATAACCATTGTTGATTGGCAATACATCTTCGATATATCTATATATCGAGTTTATGAACACAGATGTCAGTGTTTTCTTCTTTTCACTGAAATCTGCTTCATATGAATACAGAAATAGGACTGCTTATAAGGGGGCGCAATTGGTATCTATTAGAATTCCAATAGATTTTTGGAAAACCTGGTCACCAAAATCCACATAGATATTGTAGATCAGAAACTCAAACATCTTTTTCATATCAACCTCAGAGTACTTGTGTGTACAATCAGAATGTTTTTTAAAAAATAATTTGGCAAATGACCTACGACAAGGTTAGAAAAGAAAAAAAGGTACGGTTTCAGCTTTATTGTGCCCTAAAAAGTAATGTCATCAACAAGTTTTGAAACTGGCTTAAATATTAGTTAATTATATGACTGTGATACATTAGGAAAGAACATGGCCTGCAGGGTTACCATTCTGCAAATATGACGTCATTAATGTGATGCATTTCTCTATTTTGAACAGAAAAACCTCAAAATGGCCCATTTCAAGAGAAATTTTCCTTTAGAAAATAGTGTCCACAGCAGTCGCCCACTATTATTTTTTGATATGTTGTGCAAAAGTCAATAAATGATGACATATTTGAAAATCTTTGTGGGCGATGCCTGTGGATAATATAATCTGAAAGAAAATTCCATTGCAAATTGGTGTCTTCTGCAACTTTTTAAGAAAATTCGGAAAAATGCACATGTTTATGACGTCATAATTAGCATTTACAAACACACATGAGAAGAATGATTTGTACGATTTTTCTGCATGGAATTTATATAAATCAGAAAGCATGAATTTCCATCTTCTACACCAGTTTCATTTTTTAGAAAATCACAGGGCAAGATTTGTATGGAAACCATACCTTGTTCTTTACGAGTTCCATTTTTATTGAAAAAGCAGTTGTCACTGATGTCAGTATTCCTGAAGTTTCTAATTCACTACCGTTAATTTTTTAGTGAGTTTTAAAGGAAGAAGCTTGGTAGAACATTTTCTGGAACCCGCTATGTAAACTGTTATCTCCATATTTTATCAATCTTGTTTTTATACAATTCATACCTTTTTTTAAAGAAATTGTATACTCATTATATAAGGCTGTGTCATTCCAAATTTATTTTTTATGTATCGTCGCTCGTGCATTGACAATATTCATTTCAAAATGCACTTGAAAAATAAACGCTATCATTTTGCAAGGTGGTGTCTTTTTCATCTTGCAGAGTTAGATACTATCGAGGAAATTATAACGGCTTCGAAACTTCAGACTTAAGACTACAGTCATTTAGGGTATTCCGAATCACTGCGGGTTTCCAACCCTCTGGACTTTACCTTATCGCTGTACTTTATACCACATCTTCACACGACTGTGACGACAACGCAGTCAGCATCAACAAGGTACATATAAATAATTCCAAGAAATAAAATCATAAATACCATGCATTAATTAGTTAATTAACAACTTAATTAATGAACTCGCTACATCCTTGTCGAAGAAATACCCTTGTAGAAAACGTAGTTTGACATTTCCAATCGCTGTAATAGCGGCGTTTTTGGTTGATACATGTCATATTTAGTTCTGAAAGAACGGCAATTTTATAAGCTTTTAAGAGCATTATATATTTTTGAAAACACTTCAAAGTTACAAAAGTTATAACCACATTTGCAACCCCGTACAGTTTAAGGTATTTCGAATCACGCAAGTGTACATAAACGTGCACTCAAAATTACTCATCACACACAAACACAGGCTGATGCACCCTAGTTTGTAGTTTCATATGCCAAGGGAATAAAGTGAATAATATCTATTATAGACTAATCTGGGTTTATATGGACCTTTTATTTAAAAAAAAGTATTTCATTTACATATATCAAAGACACCTATGTACATAATGTATATACGTACACTATACACACATGCACTGTATGACATGGGTGCACTGTGGCAACGCACTTTGAAAAAATTACGCACTTTGAAAAAATTTTTCAAAGTGCGTTAAATTTTGGGACCAGGTTAACGCACTTTGAAAAAATAATTTTTTTTTCAAAGTGCGTTAATATCGACCATATTAACGCACTTTGAAAAAAAATTCTGCATGGCTTAGTCAATATTCCTACAAATTTTAGGTATGATAAATTATCATTTGAATCTGATTTGATACTTTTTGT
>NW_026925121.1:0-25251 GCF_032062105.1 Saccostrea cuccullata
ACCCCATGTCTCTATGACTTACAGTTTTAAAGTTTTAAGGTTTAATATTAAGCACAAAAGCATTTAAGGGCAGTAACTCTTTCAAGGAGTCACCAGATCCTTTTGCACTTGAACATAAAAGTTTTGCCTAAAGTCCAATAAGACATTAGAGAAGGTTTCATGTCTTTGCGGTTTACAGTTTTGAAGCAATAGCAATAAAAAAAAAATTTTGCACAAGGGGCAATAACTTTTATTAGGTTCAATCTTAAGGGACGAGAATGAAATCTATGACACAGTTTTAAGAGTACATATTAATGATGCATAGACATTAAGCATATGTTGAAAGACAAAAGAGATATAAAAAGAGCTAAATTTCTCAGTTTTGGAATGACCTTGACCTTTAACCTTTAAATGAATTTTAAGCTCAATGGTCAATGAATCTTATGCAGTTGGTCCCATGTCTCTACACTATCTCGTTTTGAAAATTTTTAATTATTTCTAAAATTCAAAGACTTTCAGGGGCAATAATTCATTGAAGGAGTCACCGAAGACTTTCGCAATGAATAGATTCCAGAGTCCTCTCAATTAGTCGAAGACTTTAGTGAAGGTTTCATATTTGTACGGTTTACGGTTTCGAAGTAGTAGCGATAACAAGGTTTACCGCACAAAGGGCGATAACTTTTTACAGGGTCAATCTTACGGAATACGAATAAAATCTTTTAAATAGTTTTAACAGTACACATTATTAATGCTAAGACAGTTTGTATATGTTAAGAGACAAAAAAGATATAAAAAGAGCTTAATTTCTCAATTTTGGAATGACCTTGACCTTTGACCTTTGCATTAATTTCATAATCAAAGGTCAATGAATCTAATGCAGTTGGTCCCATGTCTCTATCACTTTTCGTTTTGAAAATTTTTAATTATATGTAAAATTCAAAAAGTTTCAGGGGCAATAACTCATTGAAGGAGTCTCCGAAGACTTTCGCAATGAAAGATTCCAGAATCCTCTCAATTAGTTGAAGACTTTAGTGAAGGTTTCATATTTGTACGGTTTACATTTTTGAAGTAGTAGCAATAACAAGGTTTACCGCACAAAGGGCAATAACTTTTAATAGGGTCAATCTTACAGGATACGAATAAAATCTTTTAAATAGTTTTAAGAGTACATATTATTAATGCTAAGACATTTTGTATATGTTAAGAGTCAAAAAAGATAGAAAAAGAGCTTAATTTCTCAATTTTTGAATGACCTTGACCTTTGACCTTTGCATTAATTTCATGATCAAAGGTCAATGAATCTAATGCAGTTGGTCCCATGTCTCTATCACTTCTCATTTTGAAAATTTTTAATTATTGGTAAAATTCAAAAATTTTCAGGGGAATAACTCATTGAAGGGGTCACCGAAGACTTTCGCAATGAATAGATTCCAGAATCCCCTCAAAGAGTTGAAGACATTGGTGAAGATTTCATGTCTGTAGCATGTCATTTCATGTCAAAGGAGTAGCGATAACAAGCATTTCTTGCGTAAAGGGCAATAACTTCGTAAGGGGTCAAAGTTCAAACTTCTTGGGTCGTTTTCTCGGAATAACTTTTAATATTGAATATCATGAACTATAAAGTTTTTCGATAAGTCTTACGGTTTCAAAAGCTCGGCAGAAATAGAATAATAATAATAACTAGATACGATCTCGTTGTGAACAACGAGTGGGTCTTCCGTTCGATTCTTGATGAGATGAGATAAGATTTTGAATGAGATTTTCATTATAAAGTAATGATTTTCCATAATCTGTAAAAAGACATTGAACAATAAAAACTTCTAAAATCGACTTTTGGTCCCTTACGGCCCCTAATATTAGGGATCAGCCCTTTTTTCTTTATAACATTTTAATTAAAGCTCTTAGGATTATGTACACTTTTTGTTCAACATCTATTCGGAGATTCTTTTTTGTTTTTGAGTTATTCGCAAAAGAAATATTAAGGCACCAGCCCTTCAACTCCCTAATGGGAACGTTTATCGAAAAATGAAAGGTTGCATGTTGTTCAGAACATGATTTTGAACATCTTTTGTTCAATATTACTTATCAAAATATTTCCTACTTTCGAGATACAAAGCGTGAAAGATTTATCCTTCTGGCCCCTTGTGGCCCCTAATTATGTAATGTACGACCTTAAAATCGTAATATACAGTTGTAGATTGTTAATATAAACATTTCTGCTTCATTAATGTATAACAAATTATTGACTGTTAAAGATTTATCAAAAAAGACTTTTAGCCCCTTTTGGCCCCTAATGTGAGTACCCAGCCCCTTTTCCTTGGATTTTATTTTGAAGCTCTTAGGATTTTGAGCACTTTTTGTTCAACAACTATTCAGAGATTCTTTTTCGTTATCGAGTTATTTGCAAAAGAAATATTTAGGAGCCAACCCTTCAACTCCCTAATGGGGACGTTTAGCGAAAAATGAAAGGTTGCATATTGTTCAGAACATGATTTTGAACATCTTTTGTTCAATATTACTTGTCAAAATATTTTTCACTTTGCATCAACGATTTAGCATTTTGGCCCCTTGTAGCCCTTAATTATGTATTATACGACATAAAAATCATAATATGCAGTTGAAGGTTGTTGAGATAAACATTTTTGCTTCAGTAATGTATAAAAAATATGGACTGTAAAAGAGTTATCTTAAAAAGACTTTTAGCCCCTCTTGGCCCTTAATTTGAGTGTCCAGCCCCTTTTTCTGGATTTCATCTTAAAGCTCTTAGGATTTTGAACACTTTTTGTTCAACAACTATTCAGAGATTCTTTTTCGTTTTCGAGTTATTTGCAAAAGAAATATTTAGGGGCCAACCGTTCAACTCCCTAATGGGGACGTTTAGCGAATAATGACAGGTTGCATATTGTTCAGAACATGATTTTGAACATCTTTTGTTCAATATTACTTGTCAAAATATTTCTCACTTTGCATCAACGATTTAGCATTTTGGCCCCTTGTAGCCCTTAATTATGTATTATACGACATAAAAATCATAATATGCAGTTGAAGGTTGTTGAGATAAACATTTTTGCTTCAGTAATGTATAAAAAATTATGGACCTGTTAAAGAGTTATCTTAAAAAGACTTTTAGCCCCTCTTGGCCCTTAATTTGAGTGTCCAGCCCCTTTTTCTGGATTTCATCTTAAAGCTCTTAGGATTTTGAACCCTTTTTGTTCAACAACTATTCAGAGATTCTTTTTCGTTTTTGAGTTATTGAAAAGAAATATTTAGGGGCCAACCCTTCAACTCCCTAATGGGGACGTTTAGCGAAAAATGAAAGGTTGCATATTGTTCAGTACATGATTTTGAACATCTTTTGTTCAATATTACTTGTCAAAATATTTCTCACTTTCCAGATATAAAGCATCAACGATTTAGCATTCTGGCCCCTTGTAGCCCCTAATTATGTAATATACGACATAAAAATCATAATATACAGTTGTAGATTGTTGAGATAAGCATTTTTGCTTCAGTAATGTATAGCAAAATATTGACTGTTAAAGAGTTATCGAAAAAAGACTTCTAGCCCCTCTTGGCCCCTAATTTGAGTGTCCAGCCCCTTTTTCTGGATTTCATCTTAAAGCTCTTAGGATTTTGAGCACTTTTTGTTCAACAACTATTCAGAGATTCTTTTTCGTTTTTGAGTTATTCGGAAAAGAAATATTTAGGGGCCAACCCTTCAACTCCCTAATGGGGACGTTTAGCAAAAAATGAAAGGTTGCATATTGTTCAGAACATGATTTTGAACATCTTTTGTTCAATATTACTTGTCAAAATATTTCTCACTTTCGAGATATAAAGCATCAACGATTTAGCATTCTGGCCCCTTGTAGCCCCTTATTATGTAATATACGACATAAGATCATAATATACAGTTGTAGATTGTTGAGATAAACATTTTTGCTTCAGTAATGTATAACAAAATATTGACTGTTAAAGAGTTATCGAAAAAAGACTTCTAGCCCCTCTTGGCCCCTAATTTGAGTGCCCAGCCCCTTTTTCTTGATTTCATCTCAAAGCTCTTAGGATTTTGAACACTTTTTGTTCAACAACTATTCAGAGATTCTTTTTCGTTTTTGAGTTATTCGGAAAAGAAATATTTAGGGGCCAACCCTTCAACTCCCTAATGGGGACGTTTAGCAAAAAATGAAAGGTTGCATATTGTTCAGAACATGATTTTGAACATCTTTTGTTCAATATTACTTGTCAAAATATTTCTCACTTTGCATCAACGATTTAGCATTTTGGCCCCTTGTAGCCCTTAATTATGTATTATACGACATAAAAATCATAATATATAGATGAAGATTGTTGAGATAAACATTTTTGCTTCAGTAATGTATAAAAAATTATTACCTGTTAAAGAGTTATCGATTAAAGACTTTTAGCCCCTCTTGGCCCTTAATTTGAGTGTCCAGCCCCTTTTTTCGGATTTTACCTAAAACCTCTTATGATTTTGAACACTTTTTGTTCAATATCTATTCAGAGATTCTTTTTCGTTTTTGAGTTATTGAAAAGAAATATTTAGGGGCCAACCCTTCAACTCCCTAATGGGGACGTTTAGCGAAAAATGAAAGGTTGCATATTGTTCAGTACATGATTTTGAACATCTTTTGTTCAATATTACTTGTCAAAATATTTCTCACTTTCGAGATATATTGCATCAACGATTTAGCATTCTGGCCCCTTATAGCCCCTTATTATGTAATATACGACATAAAAATCAAAATATACAGTTGTAGACTGTTGAGATAAACATTTTTGCTTCAGTAATGTATTGTAAATTATTGACTGTTAAAGAGTTATCGAAAAAAAGACTTCTAGCCCCTCTTGGCCCCTAATTTGAGTGTCCAGCCCCTTTTTCTGGATTTCATCTTAAAGCTCTTAGGATTTTGTACACTTTTTGTTCAACAACTATTCAGAGATTCTTTTTCGTTTTTGAGTTATTCGCAAAAGAAATATTTAGGGGCCAACCCTTCAACTCCCTAATGGGGACGTTTAGCAAAAAATGAAAGGTTGCATATTGTTCAGAACATGATTTTGAACATCTTTTGTTCAATATTACTTGTCAAAATATTTCTCACTTTCGAGATATAAAGCATCAACGATTTAGCATTCTGGCCCCTTGTAGCCCCTTATTATGTAATATACGACATAAGATCATAATATACAGTTGTAGATTGTTGAGATAAACATTTTTGCTTCAGTAATGTATCACAAAATATTGACTGTTAAAGAGTTATTGAAGAAAGACTTTTGGCCCCTCTTGGCCCCTAATTTGAGTGCCCAGCCCCTTTTTCTTGATTTCATCTTGAAGCTCTTAGGATTTTGAACACTTTTTGTTCAACAACTATTCAGAGATTCTTTTTCGTTTTTGAGTTATTCGGAAAAGAAATATTTAGGGGCCAACCCTTCAACTCCCTAATGGGGACGTTTAGCAAAAAATGAAAGGTTGCATATTGTTCAGAACATGATTTTGAACATCTTTTGTTCAATATTACTTGTCAAAATATTTCTCACTTTCGAGATATAAAGCATCAACGATTTAGCATTCTGGCCCCTTGTAGCCCCTTATTATGTAATATACGACATAAGATCATAATATACAGTTGTAGATTGTTGAGATAAACATTTTTGCTTCAGTAATGTATAACAAAATATTGACTGTTAAAGAGTTATCGAAAAAAGACTTCTAGCCCCTCTTGGATCCTAATTTGAGTGCCCAGCCCCTTTTTCTTGATTTCATCTCAAAGCTCTTAGGATTTTGAACACTTTTTGTTCAACAACTATTCAGAGATTCTTTTTAGTTTTCGAGTTATTCGCAAAAGAAATATTTAGGGGCCAACCCTTCAACTCCCTAATGGGGACGTTAAGCGAAAAATGAAAGGTTGCATATTGTTCAGAACATGATTTTGAACATCTTTTGTTCAATATCACTTATCAAAATATTTCTCACTTTCGAGATATAAAGCGTAAAAGATTTAGCTTCTGGCCCCTTGTGGCCCCTAATTATGTACCATACGATATTAAAATCATAATATACAGTTGTAGATTGTTGAGGTTAACATTTTTGCTTCATTAATGTATAACAAAATATTGACTGTTAAAGAGTTATCAAAAAAAGATTTTTAGCCCCTCTTGCTCCCTAATGTGATGAGTCAGCACTTTTTTCTTGATATCGTATTGAAGATCTTCTCATTCAGCACAAATATTGTTCAGTATGTTTTAACAAAATAATTATACTTTAAAAGATATGATACAAAATGTCTCGAAAATTCACTCATGAATCGTGTCCTAGATTTCGATCCCCACCGCGCTTCCATACTGGACCTTTCTGAAAAAATTTAAATCGAATGTGCAATTCAGCAATGCGTCGTCTATCATCGCTGAAAATTTCAGCTCTCTAGCTAATGTCGTTTTTGAGTTAACTTAAGGACAAGGAGACCCTCTAAAAATCACTAAAAGGGCGATAACTCACGACCCGGAAGTGATGTTTTCAAAATTGAAGCGGGGGTACAAACTTCAGATAGACATACACAAACTCTGAAAATTTGAACAAAATCCATCAAGCCATCTCCGAGAAATCGTCTGCACAAAAATTGTAAGAAAAAAAGAAGAATAATAAAAGTGAAAAAGAAACAATAGAATAATAGAAGGGTCTTCCGTTGGAGACGGAAGACCCTAACTAGGAGACTTATTGTTCACAGAACAATAAGAGGTCTTTCCACCTTCTTTGAATTTCTAATTTGTTTTATATGACTCCTTGAAATTAAATTCCATGAAGAAGAAACCAAAATTGTCTTAAAGGATAGAAAAAATGAAATTTAAAAAAAAAAATGGTATGACCTTGACCTTTGACCTTGAAAAAATATTCAAAGTCAAAGGTGAAGGGTCACAATGCAATTGACCCCATGCCTCTACGACTTATAGTTTTCAAGTTATAATGTTTAATAGTAAGTACGAAGAAGTTAAAGGGCAATAACTCATATAAGGGGTCATCAGATCCTTTTGCACTTATACAGTTAAGTAAGGCCAAAAGTCCCTTAAGACATTAGTGAAGGTTTGGTGTCTCTACGGTCTACAGTTTCGGAGGAGTAGCGATAACAAGGTTTTTCACACAAGGGGATATAACTTTTAAAAGGGTTAATCTTAGGGGACAAAAATGAAATCTTTGAAATAGTTTTAAGAGTGCATTTTATTGATGCACAGAGAGATAATATAAGTTGAAAAAGATTTAAATAACTTAATTTTTCATTTTTCGAATGACTTTGACCTTTGACCTTTACATAAATTTTAAGGTCAAAGGTCAATGAATCTTATGCAGTTGGTCCCATGTCTCTACGACTTCTCGTTTTGAAAATTTTTAATTATTTGTAAAAATCAAAACCTTTCAGGGGCAATAACTCATATAAGGGGTCTATGGATCCTTTTGCAATGAATAGATTGAAAGATCCTCTCAAGTAGTCAAAGACATTGGTGAATGTTTCATACTTATATGGTTCACGGTTTCGGAGGAGTAGCGATAACAAGCATTTCTTGCATAAAGGGTGATAACTTCGAAAGGGGTCAAAGTTCAAACTTCTTGGGTCGTTTTTCGGAATAACTTTAAATATCCAATAACATGAACTATATAATTTTCCAATAAGTCTTGCGGTTTCAAAAGTCTGGCAGAAAAAGAATAAAAAACATAGGCATTTCAATAGGTCTTTCCACAGAAAGGTGGAAAGACCTAATAATAAACAGAACAATTTCAATAGGTCTTTCCACAGAAAGGTGAAAAGACCTAATAACTAGGAGACTTATTGTTCAAAGAACAATAAGAGGTCTTTCCACCTTCTTTGAATTTCATATTTTTATATTTGACTCCTTAAAATTAATTTCCATGAAAAAGAAACCAGAATTGTCTGAAAATATAGAAAAAAATGAAAAAAAAAAGAAAATTCGAATGACCTTGACTTTTTACCTTGAGAAAATATTCAAGGTCAAAGGTCAAGGGTTATAATGCAATTGACCCCATGCTTCTATGACTTATAGTTTTGGAGTTATAAGGTCTAATAGTAAGTACAAAGAAGTTAAAATGCAATAACTCACATAAGGGTCATCAGATCCTTTTTCACTTATACAGTGAAGTTAGGCCTAAAGCCTCTTAAGACATTAGTGAAGGTTTGGTGTCTTTACGGTCTACAATTTCGAAGGAGTAGCGATAACAAGGTTTTTCACACAAGGGGATATAACTTTTAAAAGGTTTAATCTTAGGGGACAAGAATGAAATCTTTGAAATAGTTTTAAGAGTGCATTTGAATGATGCACAGACAGATAATATAAGTTGAAAGATATTAAAATAGCTTAATTTCTCATTTTTGGAATCACCTTGTCCTTTGAATTTTACATAGATTTTAAGGTCAAAGGTCAATGGATCTAATGCAGTTGGTCTCATGTCTCTATGACTTCTCGTTTTGAAAATCTTTAATTATTCGTAAAATTCAAATACTTTCAGGGGCAATAACTCATATAAGGGGTCTATGGATCCTTTCGCAATGAATAGATTGAAAAATCCTCTCAATTAGTCAAAGACATTGATGAAGGTTTTATACCTATACAGTTTACGGTTTTGGAGGAGTAGCGATAACAAGCATTTCTTGCGTAAAGGGCGATAACTTCCAAAGGGGTCAAAGTTCAAACTTCTTGGGTCGTTTATCGGAATAACTTTAAATATCCAATATCATGAACTATAGAATTTTCCGATAAGTCTTTTGGTTTCAAAAGTCCTGCAGAAAAAGAATAAAAAACATAGCATTTCAATTGGTCTTTCCACAGAAAGGTGGAAAGACCTAATAACTAGGAGACTTATTGTTCACAGAACAATAAGAGGTCTTTCCACCTTCTTTGAATTTAAAATTTTTATATTTGACTCCTAAGAATTAATTTCCATGAAAAAGAAACCAGAATTGTCTTAGAGCAAGGAAAAAATGAAAATTAAAAAAAGAAATTGAATGACCTTGACTTTTGACCTTGAAAACATAATCAAGGTCATAGGGCAAAGGTCATAACGCAATTGACCCCATGCTTCTATGACTTATAGTTTTCAAGTTATAAGGTCTAATAGTAAGTACAAAGAAGTTAAAGGGCAATAACTCACATAAGGGTCATCAGATCCTTTTGCAATTATACAGTGAAGTTAGGCCTAAAGTCCCTTAGTACATTAGTGAAGGTTTGGTGTCTCTACGGTCTACAGTTTCGGAGGAGTAGCGAGAACAAGGTTTTTCACACAAGGGGATATAACTTTTAAAAGGGTTAATCTTAGGGGACAAGAATGAAATCTTTGAAATAGTTTTAAAAGTGCATTTTATTGATGCACAGACATATAATATAAGTTGAAAGATATTAAAATAGCTTAATTTCTCATTTTTGGAATGACCTTGACCTTTGACCTTTACATAGATTTTAAGGTCAAAGGTCACTGAATCTTATGCAGTTGGTCCCATGTCTTTACGATTTCTCGTTTGGAAAAATTTTAATTATTTGTAAAATTCAAAAACTTTCAGGGGCAGTAACTCATATAAGGGGTCTATAGATCCTTTCGCAATGAATAGATTGAAAGATCCTCTCAAGTAGTCTAAATCATTAGTGAAGGTTTCATACCTATATGGTTTACGGTTTCAGAGGAGTAGCGATAACAATCATTTCTTGCGTAAATGGTGATAACTTCGAAAGGGGTCAAAGTTCAAACATCTTGGGTCGCTTTTCGGAATAACTTTAAATATCCAATATTATGAACTATAAAGTTTTCCGATAAGTCTTGCAGTTTCAAAAGTCCGGCAGAAAAAGAATAAAAAACATAAGCATTTCAATAGGTCTTTCCACAGAAAGGTGGAAAGACCTAACTAGGAGACTTATTGTTCACAGAACAATAAGAGGTCTTTCCACCTTTTTAAATTTCTTATAGTTTTATAATTTACTCTCCTATTAACTCCTAAGGGAAATGGCTTAAAAACAGAAAATGAAAATTTAAAAGAAAAAATGAAATGACCTTGACCTTTTACCTTGATCAGATCTTCAAGGTCAAAGGTCAAGGGTCACATTGCAATTGACCCCATGCCTCTACGACATTTAGTTCTATAGTTATATGTTTAAATATTAGGTGAAAAGAAATTATAAAATAAAGGGCAATAACTCATATGAGGGGTCATTAGATCCTTTAGTATTTATACAATGAAGGTGTGCCTAAAGACCCTTAAGACATTAGTGAAGGTTTCATGCCTCTACAGTCTACGGTTTTGAAGTAGTAGCGATAACAATGTTTTTCACATAAGGGGAAATAACTTTTAATGGGGTCAATCTTGGGGACTTTGAAATAGTTTTAAGAGGACATATTAATGATGCAAAGACTGATTGCATATGTTAAAAAACAAAAGATATATTAAAGGAGCTTAATTTCTTATTTTTGGAATGGCCTTGACCTTTGACCTTGACAAAATATTTAAGCTCAAAGATCAAGGGTCACAATACAATTGATCCCATGCTTTTACCATTTATAGTTTTCAAGATACAAGGTTTAAGGCAGGTCCACCCTTTTACGGATCCGGTTTTAATTTTACACACCAATATACAATTTTGATTATCCTTGTCTTGAAATAAAATCTTTTTGGATGATTGAAAATGATTTAGCAAGTATATATTTGTTTATTATAGTGTCATTGTGCACACAAAGCATTTAATGTGCATTATTTATAGGAATAACCACTTTGCACTCTGTCCATAGGATCTATTTGTAATTTAGTACATACACAGACAGAGAATTCTTAATTGCCGTTATGGATCTAAAGCTTTTAATTTTTTGTAAACAAACTAACTTAAGATCTATTTATCTTTAATTTTTAGCCTATATCATCTTTTTAAATTTACTTTTTTATCAGTTTTGCGAAGAACGATTGCAAAAATAGATATTCAAAAAATGGGGGTATAGGTGTTCAAAAGACTGTTTTGTAAAAATTTTCTGGTCAACCATAATAAAGTATGTTTTTCTGCTAACCTTAGATATAATTCTAAATAATTGTGAAGAAAAAATAGCATATAAACATAAAAGATTTTGAGAAATATTTAAAATAAAGATATTTTGAGCTTTTTCTCTGAAAGATTTTGACACAATCAACATTAATTTTTTAGTGTTTTCAAATAGAAGTTTCAAATATTTTCTTGACAAATGAATATTTATGATTTTCCTAAGTTTTAACAATAATTGGATGTGATTTGGTACATAGCTAAATAAAATATGAATTTACACTTCTAAATGTTGAATTTTGGCTGTTGAATTTTTAGAGGTATATACTCCGAGACATGTTGCATGAAAAATAACCTGCAAAGATATGTTTTTTATGGGTATTTTAGTTAGATTATGATTTATTCAAGATTTTCAAATCAAAAAATAAACAGTTTGACAGAAAATTCTGAAAGTACGGACCTACCTTAATAGTAAGTATAAAGAAGTTAAAGGGCAATAACTCATATAAGGGGTCATCAGATTCTTTTGCACTTATACAGTGAAGTTAGGTCTAAAGACCCTTAAGACATTAGTGAAGGTTTGGTGTCTCTAGGTCCTACAATTTCGGAGGAGTAGCGATAACAAGGTTTTTCGCACAAGGGGCAATAACTTTTTAAAGGTTTAATCTTAGGGGACAAGAATGAAATCTTTGAGACAGTTTTAGGAGTACATATCAATGATGCATAGACATTAAGTATATGTTGAAAGACAAAAGAGATACAAAAAGAGCTAATTTTCTCATTTTTGGAATGACCTTGACCTTTGACCTTTACATAAATTTTAAGGTCAAAGGTCAATGAATCTTATGCAGTTGGTCCCATCTCTCGTCGACTTCTAGTTTTGAAAATTTTTAATTTCTTGTAAAATTCAAAAAGTTTCAGGGGCAATAACTCATTGAAGGGGTCACCGAATGCTTTAGCAATGAACAGATTGAAGAGTCTCCTTAATTAGTCAAAGACATTCGTAAAGGTTTCATACCTCTGCGGTTTACGGTTTCTGAGGAGTAGCGATAACAAGCATTTCTTGCGAAAGGGGCAATAACTTCGAAAGGAGTCAAGGTTCATTTACACAGGGTCAACTGCAATAATCTTTACAAAGTACATTCTTATGGACTATAAATCTTTTAGATATATCTTGAAACTCAAAATCACACGGCGGAAAAATAAGAAGAATCAGAAACAGAAGAATACCAATAGGTCTTTCCACAGAAAGGTGGAAAGACCTAATAATAAACAGAAGAATATCAATAGGTCTTTCCACAGAAAGGTGGAAAGACCTAATAATATAACCGTGAAAAAAAATAGTGAAATATCATCATCATACAGTTATATACTTAAATTTATGTCTCCTACAGGTAGGCCTTTGTTCATATTTTTTATTTCTTTTGTTGATAAAAAGTGATTTAGTGAAAGATTGTCTCCCTGAGGAACCCTGGTTGATCTTTGATACCAATCTGTGCTTGAGTTGTTTATCCTTACATGTGATATTGTGTTTCAATAGATAATTTTATTGCATTGCAGAAAGCATGCAGTAGTCCTTTTAAATGCATTACGTAAAACCAAACATTTTAAAAGCTCACTGTATCAAAAGATTTCTGTAATTCGATGAATGTCACAAAAGTTACCTTTCTACTTTGTATAATACTGTTAGGCTGGTGTTAATACATGGTCTGCAAATTAACGTTCGTGTCGATGTGTGTCGAAATTCATATTATTTGTCAACCAGCAGATTGTTATCCTCCATAAAGGAGACTAAAAATGTTAGGAACCAAGCTGCATGCACATAAATTTGACGACGGTCAGTCCATTTTGTGAATAAAACATTTATTTTAACAAAATGTGAAGTTTCGTTCCATTTGATTAAATTGTACGAGGTTTTACAATTTTAAGGCAACGTGTTTGTTACCAAGAACCACGGTTTATTATTGTAACATTGAAACCACCGATGGGAAAATTTCTCAAAATAACTATGCTTTTTAAATTCATATTCGTTTTGTAGTATTTTTTTCCATTCAGGAAAAAAAGATTCCATGACAGTTAACACATAGTTTGCTAACAATTGTGAAATTACATGAAATACATGAAATAATGTCAGTACAACGTGTTTTCACATTCTTTACTGTTTAACTCTATTAGTTCCGCAATAGTGAAGCGCACATCACGTTATATGACGTTCCTAACTCTTTAAACAATTTTTTAAACTACAACCTGTTTCATTGCAGACCATCTATTGTCTAATTCAAACTCGCTACCACTCAAAAATTGCATTTTCCGTTCTATACAAATACACAGCTTATTTATTTTTATACACCTCGTAGTTTACACAGAATTTTTAAAGTTTATTAAAGAAGTCTCCAGAGTAAAAAGCAAACATTTATTCCTACTTGCTGCTCCGTGAAGTTCTCCAACGCCATGTTTTTCTTGATTTTTTTTCAAAAAAAGAAAAGCAAAAATGTTCTTAGACACTGATCTCTTTTAAACAGGGCAATGCATTACATTGCCTATAGCAAAACAGCAAGAATTGATTTAAACATTAAATGATATTAAGAAAAAAGAGAGATTATACATGTACACCCTGGGATCTAATGGTTGCATTCACCTAGGCACATCATGGATTTTCGTCAATATCTTTAAAAACAAATTACTGTTCATGGAAGCTTTGTCAGAAGAGCACACGCTTTGAGTTGATCAATTTGTGTAGCAACTGTTCCTTGACCATGTACTCGTCACTTTGAAATGAAAGTTACGGGTCCTTTTAAAAAAGACCGAGACAAAAAAAGCAATTGGCCATAAATTTTAACGTGAATTGTTTTAGATCACATAAATACACTTCCCTTCGTTTCAATAGCCTTGTATCTAAAGTTTTCAAAACAAACATACATTGTGACTTACTTACGCACATGAAGTCCATTTTGCAAACAAATCAATATTATCTGCTATATATGATCAACCCCCCCCCCCCCCCCCCAGAAAAGATCAAGGTGTGTCCTCGTCATGGTAACATAGCAATTAAGATTTAAGCTTTTCTTAAATGCAAATTTAATATATTAATACTGTAGATCACTTAATTTTCGCGACACCTCATTTTCGATAGATAGTTATTGACTCTATATTAGCGAGACAAAATTTTCATGGATTGTGGTCATTGCTCTGTATAATCTTAAGGAATACTATTAAACGCAAGAATGAAAATTTTGAAAGCATATTATATCGCGTAACTACGCGAAAAATAAAGTTCTCGCGAATAATAATGATTTACACTACCAAAATTAGTGTGTTCTCACTGGAAAAACATTTAAGAAATAAGGCCAAAGAAAATTTTTTTTCATAAGTATTGAATCTTCAAGGTAAGGTCAATGGTATCCAATGAAAGGTCTTGTCACAAAAAATACAAATGTATAATATGGAAGCCCTAGCCGTTCAGAAGTTATGGCCAGTTATAGGTTAAAATATTTAAGAAGTAGGTCAAACTCCTAGGTGAAAGGTCTTGATATTAAGTGCAAGTCCTTGTCACAATAATTAAATAGGTATAGTATTAAAGCACAAGCCCTAATCCTTTAAAAATAATGGTCATTATTTGATTTTTAAAAGTAGGCCAAATTCAAAGGTCAATATCAAAGGGTCAAAGTTCCTGGTTTCATTGAAGGGTCTTCTCACAAGGATTACATAGATGTAGGTGAAATATGAAATCACTATCCCTTAATGTTGACCAAGGTTAAAAAAAATTCCATAAGCACAAACATGTTCAAGGTCAAAAGGACAAAGTTATTAATTTCCAATGAAAGGTCTTTCCACATAGAATACCTAAATAAAGTATATCAGCCCTAGCCCTAAATATTTAGAAGTTATGACCAAGTATTTTTATAAGTAGGCCAAATCTCAAGTCATGGTCAAAATGCATTCTTTGCCATAAATTTCATATCTGAAGTAAGAAAGCACTAGCCTTAACACTTGAAAATTTATGGTCAAAGATTTTTTTTCTTTTTAAAAGTAGGTCAAACTCCAAGATTAAATTTCTTGGTATTCGATGAAGGGTCTTCTCAGAAGGATTACATAAGTGAGGTATACATGTAAAGGCATTATCCCTTTCCGTTCATAAATTATGGGCAAGGTTAATGTTTTTTTTCGCAAGTACGGAAATATCTAACGTAAAGGTTGTAAGGCCACTGTCGTTAGTTAAGCAATGGACTCATATTTTTGGCTGTCTTCGGTCCTATAGCACACCTGGCCGTGCCGACAAATTGAATACCGCGCGTTAGCGCTGTATGATAAATTTTATATTTACATTCTCTTAGCTTCCTTCTTCATAATTGCTTATTTTGTTAATCTTTAATGTGGATTTAGCGCCCTTCAAGACTGACGTGGTTAATAGTCGTAAGAGCCGTTTGTGACGTCAGATGATGTTGCAAAATTAAATAACATAAACAAACATTGCGAGGATAAAAAAGTGATAAATCAATTCTAAACGCACATTCGTAGTATTTTCACGGTAATTTAACAGGATCATAGTCTTTAAATAAATTGAGTCAAAACATTGTTACACAGTACATTTTGGTGTTCCTAGATTATAGAAAAAGCACATAGTACCTACTGTGTATTCTAACGCGCGGTGACAAGGTTTCGTGTGTGTTATAGAAATTTGAATGTCGTGAATTTCTAATGAATTTCATGGGGAAAAATACAAATATAAATATCCTGGTATCTACTATTGAACAATATATGACCAAAGTAAAAGTTTGGAATTTTTGTGAAAAATCCAAGGTCAAGATTAAAATATCAAATTTGGTGGTACAAAAAAAAAACGTCTTGTTATAAGGAATACACATGTGAAACTTGAAAGTCATCGTTTCGATTATTAAATGTGATGGGTTTGGGTAAAGTTTTTGTGTATAAACAGACAACCAGACAGATAAAAAAACAGAGGGAACGCTGGACTGAAAGACTGACGGACACGACAAAAAAACTATATGCCGCCAAAACTTCGCATAAAAATATCGTTTATAACGGAAGATGATGCTCTTCATTTTTTTTTTCATATTTGAGTCGGTTCATAGCAATTTAAAAAAAAAAAAACTCAATATGAATATTTTCTTGAAGTCATAAGTGCTCTTTTCAGAAACCTATTTTTTCTTTAAAAGCTAATTTGACTTTTGAGTTAACTAAACTTATGTTTACAGGATGAGACAACGAGAATTCAAGTCCATGAAGTCGACATTTGCCCGATAAACCAATCATCATGGGAGAAGGCATTACGTGATTTAAACTGCACCGATCCAGAGAGTTACCAGTGCACTCCTAATGAAAATCAGACAGCCTTATTTGAATATTGTTACGATATGCCACCGACTTTGATCGAAAAAGGTAACGAATCTTAAAACATATGCATATATTTTAAACTAAAAGACCTTAGAAGTACGATGTACAATGTACCTTTTTTCGATTCTGAAGATAGGTTATAAAGAATTAAGATATAGATTTTCAAATAAATATTTTAGGTCACATGAATAACGTAAGTAACCAATCGCTATAGGTGTGCATTCGTAATTGTAAATCCTTTGACAATAATAACCATTTGAATATTCCTAGTTTCTTAAAATGTACTGAACCACATCTCATGATCCCTGGATATTATAAGATTTAACTGGACATCATTGTAAGTTTTATTCTATTTGAGATTGTTAGTAATTTTTAGCATATAGGATGTATTGGTGAAGGGTAACAGAAACTGTTAATTTCAACCCCCCCCCCCCCGCCCTGGGTCCCAGGGACTTTAGGACAAAAACCGTTAAAATTAATATAACCTTTTAAAAATCTTCTTTATTCCTGAAATCAAAAAGCAAATAGCTGAAATAATAGCTGAAATAATTGTACATGTAATTAGCATTCAGTCCTCTACAAAAATTGAAATTCATTGCATCAGGGTATGAGGATCTAAGGCGGGGCTAATTGATGACATAGTTCAAGTGCATTACTTTTCACCTACATGTACGTTAAATATTGTTTCATAAACTGCAAAAATGACCGAAATCTGCATCATTTTCTAGAAAGTAAAGACATATATAGATAGTTTTCGATTGACCAAAAGTTACCTCCCGTTGGCCGCCATACTGGAGGTCCAAACGCTCATATTCCTTCATTGTTCAACCAATTTAAAATTTTTATATTTGCTATTCTGAATTAGAAATCATTATTTTTCTGAAGTATATAAATTTTTGGAAGCCTCCTTTATTTAAGAAAAATTATTTGATAAAGATTTTCCACCAAATATTTCTGCTTTATTTTCTTAAACTTGGTAAGACAAAGAGGGAAAATCACTGAGTCGACCTCCAATATGGCGGCCAACGGGAGGTAACTTTCGCTAAATTCAGGCCTATCGAAAACTATCTATACTATTCTCACAAAAATATAGCTTTTTTCTTTGGCTTTATTTTCTATGTAATTGAATATATATACATATATTTGGAAATCAAATAGATTTTTTTATCATGTAAAAAAAAATAATTTCTTATCGATTCCACATGTGAATGAGCGGGGGTCCTGAACATCCTTTAATTCGCCCAGTTATCCCTTGCAGAGAAGCAAAAACAAGAGGAACGCAGCTAGGATAAGTCTGTCCGTAAAATACCAAACTGTTCAGACTGTAGTAACGTCTGTGAACTACCTAGATATGACGTCATAATAGAATATGACGTCAAGTCACTGCATACTGGAGCTGACATGACGGGGAAAATGTCATAATTTTTACATGAGATGTAGATTTATTTTGGAGACTTGTCATTTAATTCAAGTGTTAGGATTGTTTATCAGCTCGAGTGTGCTGTAATGATGTTGAACATTTTAAATTTAAATATCTCTATTTCTTTTGCTTGTCCGTCATGCACATATTCAAACAACAGCAAAAAATTAAGTGTGAAACGCTCCCCTTACACGTCCGTAGACAGAGTTAGAACTTGAGAATCGTGTTTATATTGCGCTGGCACAAGTGAAAGACAAGTATAAATCGAAGATATTCTTCGTGAATCTAAAAGAGAAGTTTGTCCTCTAACTAAATATTGCTGGGGGATTGAGTGTAGTTTATCCATTTTTGTATACATCGCGATTTAAACTGGAAAATCCCCCTTCTTATGTTAGTAAGTTTAATTTCTCGTAAAATATTTTCCAAACGAATAAAAATTAAACCTGTCCCCCAGCACTTTCTATGTACTTGAGATCATGCTGAATTGTAACAAACTTTTCACAATTATTTTGTTTTTCACTTGTGCCGAAGCGATTTTTGTGCAACAATTAGAAACATCATAAATCTCCGTCACGTGATTAACAGAGTCATGTGACATCACATAAATGCTTTAAAATAAAACCTGATGTAACTATTATCTCAAGTTGTCTGCAATTTCAAACAAGGATTACATATTAAATTTAAAATCTAGCTTAGAATAAAATGTATATTTTGAAGGCATTTTAAGCCTTCGGACAGCCTTATCATAACTGCAAAATTTCTTTCCAGTGAAGTCTTTAGCTTTTCCGACAGGGCAAGCGAGCGTGTGTCAGGGAGAAAGAGTGTGTGCGTGTGTGTGTGTGTTTTGGGGGGGGGTGTAATCTTCATCAAAAGTATATTTTTAAGCAAATGGGGGAATAAAACTTTTAGTAATATGTGAGTATTGTTCAACAATATATTTTTTTGAATATGGAGACATCTGTCTCGAATTTTCGTAAAGAGAAACACAGATAAAGCACATAGTATGATATAAGTACTGTACGATGTACACTTAGATAATTGTTACGTTTTTTGTGTATGAACACACAGAAATGTCAAGGAGTTAGTATTGAGATCGGGGTATCGTTCCCGACAATGCCACGTCGTAAAAAAGCAAATTTGCCCGACATATATATGATGTAAAACCCCATTAATATTTATGTATGGTCCAAATAATAAACTTAACAGTTTGAATCTTTGCGTGTCAATAAAGCTTGTCGCGTGGACCCTGATATCCATGGAGTAAATATATAAGCAAGGTTGAACCGGATGCAATGGGCAAAGGACAAGCTATGGATGCACGAGAATGCTGGAGAGTTCGTTCCTAAGACAACTTACCCATAGAATAATTTGCTCTATTCTAATTATGTTCCCCAAACGAAGTTGGGGAACATATTGTTAAGGTCTTCCGTCTTCACGGAAGACCTTATAGTTATTATATTGTTTCTTATTTTTATTATTATTATTTTTTTGACTTTCTAATTTTGTGCACGCGATTTCTCGAACACTACTGGATAAAATTAAATGAAATTTTCAGAAAAGATGTGTCGTAACATGAACTTGATCTATCTGAGCGATTTTTTGTAAATTTTCTTTTGGTGCCAAGTTACGGGACATTTCCTGATTTTAAAATGACATTTTGTCCGCGATTTATCTCAAGAACGGTAAAAGATATCAATGTGAAACTTTCAGGGATTATAAATCATGATATTTCCCTTCCAGGACGCGACCTTTCGTTCGTCGTCAATACTTCCGGTCGTTACGACAAGCAAATTAAGAAAATCGTATTTTATAACTTTTTTTGTTTTTAAATATTTTTTAATGATTTTTGGAATAATAATAGAGACCCTTTGATTGATGCTTACTATATAAGTTGGATATTGGTTAATCAGAACTCTAGATATTAATATTTTAAAATTTGAAGCGGGACCAAGATGGCGGCTGTCTCTGTCAACTCCGCCATTTCGCGAGTAGGGGTTTATGGAGGCAGCTGAGCGTTTCTGACATAAGGATACATGAAATGTACAAAAACTACTTGGACTTTCACGTAGAAGTACGCTGCAATTCAGTGTCAATCTTAAACTGAATTTCCGTTTCACTGCTTTAGTGTAACTGGGCTAGATACGCGTGTACAATGTGTTAAATATACTTTCTTAATTTCGAAATAAAATAAAGGCGATAAGAAGTTGTTTTATTTAATATTTAATTTCATTGAAGCTATCACAGCTATTTGATGGATCAGTCCAAAGGAAAGGCACGAATATTTACTCGTGGTGTTTGGTGCGAGATTATGAATAGTGGCCCGCCTTTTATGATTCTTAGACAGGTATTGCAGGTGTACTGTATACACAAATATATTTAGAGTAGTATTCAAAATTTATTAGTTTTTCAAGAAACGTAACCACTGTGTTTCCTATGCACACTTATGTCATATTAAACTAATACAAAAGACAGAAATAAGAAAACCCTTTGTAAATAAGTTCGTTTAATGGAGTTTATATTAACATTCTTTTCTCAATAATCTGACTCAAGTTATTGAACATAAATGGTACCTGATACATTGACGTAGGGTGAATCATGTTTTTTCAGCGAACCATTTCAACCTTTTTGTGAAAGTGTAACTAATCGTCAAAGTTCACTTTGGGGATAAACGAGAAATAAAAAAAAGTTTAAAATTACAGTCACTTCACACCTATATAATAGATCAGTCCAAAAAAAGGCCTGAAGATTTAGTCGTGGCGTTTGGTGCCTTCTATAATTTTTAGACAGGTGAACTGTTGCAAAAGTATCGACAAGTACATTTAGAGCAGAACTCCCAATAGAGGAAGAAAAAAAGCGCCACGACTTACTCGTGACGTTATGCGGGAAATTGTGAATGGCCTGCACATGAATGTCGGAAGCAAATTGAAAGGGGAGGGGGGGTTAATCGAAAGTGATTCGTGGTTCTTAGACAGGTGTATTGTTGAAGAAGTATATACATGTACATTTAGAGCTGTGGACTCAACAGCGTAATTTACGCGTGTTTGGAATAAAGAGGGAAAAAAAGCGCGTTGAATTTTCACGCTGGCGACATGGGTTCAATCCTTTTTGTGACAAATGTTTTTTATCACTTTCTCAGCTCCATTTTAGGTTTTTTTTTTCTTGAATCGGACGGAAGACCTCTCGTTGCTCGCAACGAGATCGTTTCTAGTTTTTACTCTGTTTCTTCTTATTATTTTTCTTCTTCATGGGTAACTTTTTGTCTGCGAATGATCTCATAATCTACACATCCGACTAAGGTAAAATGTTTTTAGGGTCAGTAGACATGCATGTTATGTACATTTTCGGAACGAAGGTCCTTTTGCGCGCACGTGCTTGCAAGAGCGCGCACGTGCAACACGAGAAATGATCAATATAATGAATAAACGTAACTTTTTACATTTTTGATGAAATGCTTTGAAACTCATAATATTAGGATATATTTGTAACATAGACAATATGACATGGTCAAAAAAGCAAGATCATACGCACAAGCACGTGTGCTTCGCTCTGATTGGCTGAAACTAAAGTCTCAATATCTTTCTTGTTTTTTTGACAAAATCCTTTGAAATTTTGAACTCTGCCATGCATTAGGATATTCTACAACATCATATATAGCGATTTTCATGAAGACACGTGCATGCATGTGAGCTGCAATCTGATTGGCTCAAACTTTAAATAGCTATAACTCCTTTGGTTTTCAACCAAACAGGATGGGATTTGGAACATAGATAGATATAATAGACTTCTACAAGAAGGTATGGTCACCATGCACATGCATACACGTGCGTGTACTTGGGCTGCAATCTGATTGGTTGAAACTTGCATGCATTGCTAAAATTTGAAAGAACTTGGCACACTTCTGGGTAACGTTGTTAAAGTCTCAAATGCATCGAGTTTGTCTTATTTAATGAAACTTACATGAAATATGGCACCAAAAGGGAGTTGGGGAGCGTTTGGGGAACATCTGTAATGGTCCCCGTTACAATAAGCACTAGTTAGAATGTGTAATTCATTTGCAAAACTTGTTTTTTTTTATCTGCGTATCTTACATGTAGAGAGGCTGTTCGCAAATTATTGAGACATTGTGTATATTTGTCTCTCTTATAGACGCTAAACTTTTCATATACGTTTTAAAAAAATAATCAATTCATAAAAGCATGAAAGATTTTACAAATATTAAATTTCTTCTCTTCAGTGGCATACAAATGTGTCAATGTTAGGGATACCCGGAGCAGTCTGGAAATCAGATGTTGTAAATTGAAATTTCCGTCCAACCAATAATATAGGAGAAAGTGATTCAATTTATGTGTATTTTTTTAATAATGTTGTACAAGTTTGTTAGAATTTTGATGAGGAATACAGGGATCATTGAAAAATAGGGCGAGCTAAAGATATATTATAACAAGCTTAAAGGACATTTTGTCTTTCAACGTCATGGTGAAGCAGCAAAGATATCTACAATTTTGTGAAGTGCTATATAGAACTTTTTTTTTCCAAAATGACCAAAATTTTACAAGAATAATTTTGAGGAAAAAAACGTGTCTAAGTGTTGTTTCGTAATTGATATATATTTTTTGCTAACAAATAATTCAACCAGAGTGAAATCATGTACTCCAGACGACAATAAATTACATGTATTACAGAATTATAACGTTGACCTGCGTTGCATTAATTGGCACTGCTATGGCAACCTGTATATCCCCGATGTGGCATTTTACACCGGCATAGCAACAGAACATATTTTAAAAAAAATCGTTGAATAAAAGAGAGAGGCTGATTCAGAATAATGTTAAATATGAAAACAAACAGCAAAGAGTAAATGCTTCCCGATGGCTTCACATGCGAGAACATCTCCTGCTGATATGGCTCCCGGTCAATGGACATGCATGTATATAATTTCACCATAGCGTATCTGATTATACTGTTAATTAAAAGTTTGCACGATTGTTTTATTCGTTCCTTATAAAACGCTGACAAATTTTCATGAATTTATCTCTGACCTTTATTGAGTTAGGGTAAGGAAGGATATGGAAATAACGAACAGTATTCAATCTCAACGTCCATTAAACAATATACAAAATAAGAGCAGAGCAAACACGGACTAAAGTCTCAATAATTTCCAAGCAACCCTCGTATATACATTTGCATATTCAAATTTATTGTAGCACGGGGGATTGGGCTGCTCTATGCTTAATTTGCTCTTAAGTGTTGGTGTATGGGGATTCTGCTGCGTGAAGTTATTCAGAATTAAAGGTTTTATCAACATTAATATTTTCTTTCTCTTTTTAAACTATGAAATACATAATATAGTAGTATTTAATTCCATGAATGATTTTGTAAAAAAAAAATATATTATGTTTTCCATATTCCATATATAAAGTTGCTTATCATTTACTATTGAAAAAACAAAAAAAACAAAAAAAAAACATGGGTCCCTTTTTCACAAACTAATAAAACATGCTTGTCGCATAAAAACGTACTGTAGACAGTTCGTGCTTTGTATTCTTAGAGTGATATACATTTTTGAATAAGATGATTTATGTGTCTGGTTTCAATTTATATTTTAGGCAACCAACATTTTTTTTGAGGAATTGATAAATTTTAAAAGATTAAAAGAATATCGTTTTTGATTTTTTTTTTCATGTTTCAAAATATTTTCCACTATCGTCTACTTCATTTAGACTCATGCCTTTTTCTCACATATCGAAGCGGTTTGATAATCAAGACTCATTTCCATTGTTTATTTGGTGTTCTATGAGTGTGAGTGTTGGGGGGGGGAGTAAAGTCCTAGCCGTTATTGGTTGCATATATCAAAATAGCCAGATTTTTTAAATTGATAAAACTATAGGCCGGCTAATTGAGGATAAAACCCTACAATTTTGGTATGAAGTTATTTTCAGTCAAAGTAGGCAGATCATGGAGGAAAAGTGAACGAAGCTTTATGAATAATCACTTAACCTAAAAATTCCTCTTATAATTGAATTTCGGTCAGAAACACATGCTTATGGCCAACGTATTGCATTCCTTTGTGAAGGACAGCAAGTTGCAATTGTTCGTGTATTAGAACAAACATAACATCTATGATGTGCGGTGAAGTCATGGATTTCACTTGATAGAAACCTTAAAACACCAATAAGAAATGCAATGATTTAAAAAAAAAATTTCAACATAGAAACCAATATATACATGTTTAGTTTTAGCTAATATGGAAATATTATACATGTAGTTGTTGAATCATTAAACATGAAGATGCATATTTAAAATTCATTACCCTACAATAACTAATTGTAATATACATTTTTTTATAGGATATTGTTGGATCTTACTGAATTCGTTTTACACGAACACATTTGACTGTTCAGGATTCACAGAAGGATGTCCAAATATGACTTACAGGAGCAGTGAACTTTATAAACGTTCGTATAACTTTTGAAGTTGTATCTTAAATTCAGGGATTCAAACTTACAACTGTAAGCATTAATTTGTCTAAAAAAAGTTTTCTGGCATTGTAAATTTATCCAATATAATTATGGTGGGATGTTTATGCCATCCAAAATACAAGATACCACATATATATCGCATAACATCTTGACTGGGCATGCTTGACATCAAACCAAAAAGTCATTAAGACTTTACACGATAATATTTTACTTGACATGATATGCAGTGTTGACAAAAATTGTGTGGAGAAATAATTATGCCACTTTGATTTTTAATTTTTGCCTCCCGCTTTGGCGAAAGCGAGGTAACATTTAATTACATTCGTCCATCCGTCCGTCCTTTTGTATGTTTTTCAGTTAGTTACTATGTCCGTCAATCATGTTACATTTAACGTTGGTAATATCTTTTGAGAGAAGAGATAAGGTTTTAATGTTACAAAATCGTTTAAATTACCCGTAACTGAACCTATTTAAACACATAATGATGTTTCACCCCTTGATGTTTTGAATAAAAATAGATAGAGTCTTCAAATTAAAATTAGTATTACCTGAGACCCGACCTTTATAATCACAATACGATTTTTGACATCCATACCTTGACCTTGAATTTTGACTAACGTACTTTCAAAATCTTCAATATTGGTCATAGATTTTGAATGTAAAGAAATCTGGCTTTCATTTGAAACCCCCGTA
This sequence comes from Saccostrea cuccullata, assembly GCF_032062105.1. Taxonomy (NCBI): domain Eukaryota; kingdom Metazoa; phylum Mollusca; class Bivalvia; order Ostreida; family Ostreidae; genus Saccostrea; species Saccostrea cuccullata. The sequence goes on from NW_026925121.1 coordinate 24,967, forward strand.
TTAACAAGACTGTTCTTAATACAATTTGATTTTTGACTTTGAAGTTTGAAGTACTTAATAAACACTACTTTGAATAAGCCATAACTTTAAAATTAGAAAAGGTGGGACTTTCGTACACATGTATATTATATTTGAAGAGACACTAAGATTGACCTCGTCAACCTGGCCTTGAAGTTTTATCTACTTTTCAGAAAATGATCATCTTGCTCATGACTTTTGAATGTAAAGAGATAGGCTTAAATAATTTAATGACATATGATAGGATGTTCATTTTGACACAATATG